>NW_016160249.1:0-57138 GCF_001687245.7 Rhagoletis zephyria | reverse complement strand
TTTTTTTTCTAGGTTCACGCTAAGGCTACAGGGCTTAACCGATCGCTATATCCTAGAGCTTCTTCCATAATGTTAGATGAATTTAATAAATAAATAAATAAAATTACCACATGGACATATGCCAATACTTTCGCTGATCTCGGCTTAAGCTTGAGTAGTTTAATTGGAAAGTGATCGGCTATAAAAGTGACGAAATCACTCCACCTAGGCACGTGCCCCTTCAGGTTGCTGCTATGCAGCGAATGTATAATTTCTTAGCAATGTTGAATGCTGACAACAGGGACTTGTTTTCCAAGATGAAGAGGAGGACGTTATAGTAGAGAGTGCTTGCCGATGGCATTGACATCGTTATCCCGAACCCCAGTGCCGCCAACTCAATGCGGTGAAAAGGAACAAAACAAAGCACCTCCTGGAAATACCCTTACAGAGCCCGGTTCTAATGATGCACGTCACTGTAAACAATTACTTATGTACAGAGAACGGATTTTATGGAAATATACTTTTTTTCTGCTAAAGAGCTAGTGTATATTTGCTTAAGAATATCCGCGATTTAGCTTTCCCTGATTCCATATATACTTATTTGATGTTGCCTTTTTTAAGATTTTTGCCTTTTTCGCCTTTTCTACCACTTATTGTAAAGGGCAAGGAAAAGCCGTTATTCCTGATAATATGAAAGTTTTAAACTTTAAATTGGGCGTCACTTGTATCAACTCATGTCGAGCGCACGTTTAGTACAGTGAAGCCTTTTCTTCGCGAAAATCTAATGAAAATGCTGCCAGAAAACTTAAAAACTGCTCCAATTTGTGGTGAGCGTCTTGATGTAGTTACAAAAATGGAGGGACCTACAGCTTTACGCTGCCTTCGAACCACCAATGGATCTTATGAGAAGCTTTTTCATGGCAGAAATACACTCGGAGGTTTGCCGTTGCCTGCCGAGGCGAGGCCGGTGTTAAGAAAAAACGTTTTTTCTACTATATTTTTTGCGACATTGCTTTTACCAGGGCTCGAATACAGTCATTCGGAGTGGTAGAACGCACCTCTGACCCTTCGGCTACAGTGGCCAACAACACGTACAAGTTGGAAAAAAGCCTGTCAAGCGCAACGCTCAACGAAAAATATTATGTGGGCATGGCATTCAGTACGGCAATCATACCAACTACGAGTAAATACATGTACTCGAGCATAGATAATTGCGTCTCGATTACGCTGTTTATAGAACTTTTCTTTGTGTGTGCAACTCAAACCGACTGCCGACTCCGTGCTTATTCAGACCAAAATTCATTTCACCGAACCCCGATGACTTTTCCACGGAACCATTGGGTTCCCCGGAACCCACTTTAGGAAGCTCTGGTCTAGCTCAGGCATTTCATAACATTGTCGTTTTAAACAACCATCTGATTTTCAGGGCGACCATCTCCCCTGACAAAGCTTCACCAGAATGTGCCTTTTTTGCTTTACAAGAGTGTGTCATTTTAAGAAACGAACACAAACTTTTCACACCCTTTACCTTTAATTTAGAATCGAACATGAAAAGGCAAAAGGCGACATTTTTTGGTAGGAACGATATCACCATAAGTTTAGAAAAGAAACTGGTTTATCATTAGAGTTCTTATGTTGTTTTCTAATGTTTCAAAAGGCACATAACTGACAGAACTGAGCCAATGGGAAGTTTTTTGGTCCCAGCCCAAACCGACATACGACGTATAAATGGAAAAGAAATAGAGGAGTGGTGAGAAATGTTATTTCTTTGCGGAGTACCAGATATAAGATCCAAGCATTGGATAGAGGATTTTAAAAAATTAAAATCTGTGTTTTTTTATTTTCAGTCTAATAATAATAAAGTGCGTGCTTTCATTAGATAACATTTTAAAAAATTATAGCAAATCTTTGTTTTTAAAGAAAACTATAGTAATAACTTTCTAAATTTGTTATTAAAATAACCGCATTTAAAATTTATTTTCTAGATTTAATTCAAATTAGGCTTAAAATGTGTTATTCTCATAGCACAGCAAAAAGGATGCAAAAGAGCACAAAAGCAAAAAATCTGTTAGTCAAACTTGTTTTAACACAGAGAAGTGCTCTAACGTTATTATAAATGCATTACATACATACGTACATGTTTATTAATAAACATACATACATATCGTATGTACATAGTACATTTGTGCATATACATATGTACTATATCTGGTTACAAGTACAACTATTCAAAGAGCTCTTGAGGCAGCAACGCCAGTGTCAACCAGCTAAACCAGTTTAGGTCTATTGACTAGCAAAGGTACCAGCGAGTCAAAAAGGTAAACAAGTATTCGAGATGACTGCAGCAACATGAAAAAAATAACAGCCGATCGAAGACAGTAACAAATCACATCCATGTTCATTAGGGTTGTCCAAAAATACATGCGGTGAAGGAAAGTTTAAAATGATCGGGTGAGACCCGATTTAAAAATATTGATTTACAAGCATTCTATACCATTTCCGCGAAACATTGTTTTCCTCCATATAAAATACTTGGAAAACTTTCAGCGCTTTGGGCGACCTCTAAATATTTTTTGATCTCGAAATAAGAAAATAACAGGGGTATATTTTTTCGATAAAGAGCAATCTAGGGGGTGAGAGCATTAAAATTCGGACTTTAGCTTTTTCACTTGCATTTATGGACCACTCTAATGCACATACATTTTACCATGTAGCTGAATAGTTACGGTTGGAAGTGTATTAGAAAACTGTAGTAAATAAATAGAGACNTTTTTTCACTTGCATTTATGGACCTCCCTAATGCACATAGTTACGGTTGGAAGTGTATTAGAAAACTGTAGTAAATAAATAGAGACTGTGTCTGTGCAGGTTTGCGCATTGGTGCTGGGTACTTAGGTAGATGCATATGAAGTTACCAAGCAGCGAATAAGAAGTAAGCCAATGCTTAGTGCAATAGGTGGAAAAACTGCTTGCTTGCTTGCTAGCTGACTGGCTGGCAAAACTCGATATGAAATAGGCAAATTGAAAAATAGAAGCATTCAAATAAAATGTTAAGTCAAAGGAGAAGGCATCTGGTGCTGGTCGTAGTAAAAATGTAGCATATTTGCAAAGTAGGAAATGAACCTGCATGCACTTTTAAGTAGATTTTGCATACGCCTGCGATTGCTGCTACCAATACACGTCACTACATACTCGAGGCACTTGCACTGCAAATAAATGCACTATAAGCACTCTTAAAAGCCGGGTATATTCCTATACACAGATGTGTGTATGTATGTACATAAAAAATATATCGAAAGTATTGACCTCCAGTTGCCTATGAGTAGTATAATGAGTGGTACTTCTACTCACGTTGCAACCGCAAGATGTTTACACACGCACAAATTGTGCGCAATGAAGAATGAAAAGTGCATAAATGCAAAAAAGTGCACTTTCTTGGTCGTGTTTGTCGACTCTGTTGTGTCTTGCCTGGTATTCATTGCAGTAATGGGTTGAAAGGGAATTCTTACCAAAAACCACAGAGAAAACGAAGTGTGAGTAGGTAGGTGACTTTTGTGGGCTTTGCCAACATTCTGAAATACATATGTATGTATGCACTTCATACATATACTTACGGTGACCATATTTATGAGAGCTGAATCCGGGAAAAAAAAATGATTTTGCTAATTTTTCCATAACAGCTTACAGATCTTAAAGNGGTCTTGCCTGGTATTCATTGCAGTAATGGATTGAAAGGGAATTCTTACCAAAAACCACAGAGAAAACGAAGTGTGAGTAGGTAGTGTGACTTTTGTGGGCTTTGTCAACATTCTGAAATACATATGTATGCACTACATACATATACTTACGGTGACCATATTTATGAGAGCTGAATACGGGGAAAAAAAATGATTTTGCTAATTTTTCCATAACAGCTTACAGATCTTAAAGCCTTCTTCAATGATCCTAGATGTATTATCCCTGCAACAGTATCCTTTGACCCCATAAAACTTGTTAAACAAATTCGTTAAATTTTAGTATAACAAGGTGCATTTTTTTTTCTTTTTTGTTGGCGGTGTTACGTATTTTTTCATACAAAGTAGGTATGTTCGACCATTTTTTTGAAAGAGAAGCAAATGAGCAGAACTTTCCGCTCGCACTTTATTATTCTCAATTTTAATGAGTTAAAAATTGCCAACAAAATTTCGTTTAAAGATTCTAATTAAAAAGTTTGAAATTTGGGTGAAACATTGCAGAATAAATTTTTATAATTTTTTTTCATAAAGTTGGAAATTTGTTATTATATGGCTTTTGTTTGTGAAAGAGCTTTACTTTCATAAAATAAATAATAAACATTAAGCAAACTAAGGAAAAATAGCAAAAACTTACTAAAACGTCGAGTCCTAATTTCTATTTAGGTCACTGTATGTATTCTTCGATTCGAACCACAGAAAATAATAACTGTTTGTGGTGAAAATTACGATCATATGTATACCAACATCACTTAAAACTCGTTTATAAGCGTGCAATTTTAATGAGCTGTTAAGGCGACGAAACACCGAATACGGGACAAATACAGAACATTGAATGAAATACAGAACATTTGGCGTCCCGTATAAAATAAATAAATTACCAGGACAATGGGTCAAAAAAGAGGACTGTACCGTATAATACAGGACAGATGGTCACCGCACACATACTATATCGTTACCTTAATACAGTGTTCACATGAGGCGATTTTATAGGCAACTTTTAGTTGAAAGCAACAATCGCCTGGTGTAAACGGCCTTTCAACTAATCGCTTCCAATGAAGTTGGATTCAACTAATCGGGTCTAAAGTTTCCTGAAAAATCGCTTCATGCGAACACCGTTTAACTCAACCTAACCAACAATTTCTTTTATTTGACAGGAGAAGCAAAAAACATTTAAAAAGTGTCATGTTGTTTTTGGTACTTGCACTTTAATATTTTTATTGAAGGTGAAAATCTGTGGAAACGCAGTTTCGATTAAAGAGTTGGTTAGGGCCTTTGTGAATTAAATTAGCGATATGTATGTATACCAATTGGAAACTGACAATTTCTTACACAAAGCGTAAGCGAAATACTACTTATTTGCTTTTTAAGTTATAGTTAAATCTTTTCTTAACATATTAGTTTAACTATTTTTTTTTAAACATTATTTTAGTAATATTTAATAAATTAGAAACCCCTTTGACTGAATATTCAGAACTTCTATGGAAATTCGCTGGGGGAATTTATATAAGGTTGTGTTACTAGATCAGCTGATTTTGCATATGTGTTTCGCCTCACAGCTTCTTGTGTCAAACTGAAAAATTTTGTTTGCATTTCTACACAAATTCTTACAGATTTTGACAGTTTATGCCGCCAATGCACAAACAAAATACATGTAAATTCTGGTTTTTGTACTCCTACTATCACCTTATATTAATTCGCCTTGGCAATTTGAGTCTAATTTTTTCGGATATTCTTTTGACTCAAACAAACTACATTTTTCCTTTTTAAATCGATCTTTAGGGAAAAAGAGAGAACCTTTTATGCGGTGCTTCGCCGATCATGAAAAGGTTTGTAAGAAACACTTTATCTTGCTGAGAATCGTTGGTTTACAGAAATTCAATGTAGGCTAAAGAGATGAAATTCCCTTAAATTCCGAAATGTATTTGTCAAAATTCGTGGAGGTTCTGCCAAGTAAAGCGCGCAATGGTTCTGGTAAATGAGTCAACGAAGGTAAATATTTAGGCATTGATCTACATAACACAATCTTGGTGTCCCCGAATGAGACTTTGATGCAATATAATATTGGGAAACCGTATCCATGGGCTAGGTTTAGTCACTGACGCGATGTTGTACTTCTCATTTGACAGTGTAGATCGCGTTCCTTTCGCAATCGTTCGCTAGCTGCGTGCCCTTTTCATTCTTCCAGAGTTCGATCAGCGCGAATCGCCAATCGCGACTACATACTAACAACCAACACTAATGGCTCAGTTAAGCATACTTGGCATTGCTTAAGAGTCGCCACATAAGAAATCTGCTAAATGAGCTTTGCGTGTAAGCAGTTACCCAACGCACAGCATCCACCCACAGGTCCATCGTTATGTAGATGTCTGTTGATTTTTGATTTCTATGTAAACTAGACATGCTATGCAGTGCAAAATGCTGAGCTATAAGGGCCAGTTTTCCAGTGCACGGCTGAGATTTATGTAAACATGTGATCAAAGTGCAACAACAAAAAATTCGCGTTATCGTATTAGAAGCAATCGAGCCATAACCGCGAAAAAAAGTAGGCGCCAAATTTTTTTATTTGGCTTCTTTATCATCCATTCTCAAGTTATACGCGGTCTGACGTATGCAACTTTGGTATATATGTACCTACATACAAATATTTATTTTGTATAATGATCAGAAGTTATATTCGATGTAAATAGGCTGGTATGCACTATTATGAACACCTTTTAGTGGAACTTCGCTACTTTTTGAAAGATGACTGAATTCTTCCCCTTTTCCTCCTGCCTCCAAAAAACATCGCTGTGGGTGGGAGTGTAAAATTTTAGAAAAAAAAGCTACTTACAAAACCTTTAATAATTTAATCATGTTCGTTCGGAAATTTTCTTGTTAGCCTTTTTTAAGCTTTATGATAATTTTTTCAATCCTTTTGAATCGCTTACCCGTAAACGGTCATACATACATTCTTATTTAAGCTAGAATTTTTAATTGCGTAATTTTCAAAAATATGAATTTCATCACCATACAAAATTATACCAAATAATAGTGTTCATATAAAAGCTTACAACTTGTTCGAATTACCGTGCGCGCCACTCTAAGTGTACACTCATATGAATGTACATTAGTGCGGGTCGAAAATTTTATTTTCCTCTAATCCTTTTATAATAGTTAAATGATGTTGAGGTCGATTTCAAGCCTGTAAAGTGGTCTGCTTTTATTTTATGTGCAAGAGCCCGCGCATCGATCCCCAAGTCTAACAAAGCACACTGGACGGAAAGTTCGAATTCTTGGTACTAATTCAGGAGTTTAGGAAAAGGATTTGGTTGTTATACTAGAGAATTAAATCGCTATATGTAGTTTAGGGTTGCTCCTTCATTTCGTTCTTGATTTATGATAAATTATCTCATTTCTATTTTATTTACCAACTGATTTTACAAGGCGAAATCACCTGATTTTAACATGATTTACTAATAAATTACGAATAAGCTGTAAATTACGATAATGTGAACTAGTTTTTATGTTTATTTATTTATTTTTAATAATGTTTTAGCTCACATGAATAGGAACAAGTAATTATTAAGCAAAAAACAAAACCGACTTCAATTCTCATATAAAAATTTAAGATTATCGTTAATTTCTTCATGATCCAATGGTCGAATTCAAACCAAATTACCACCTGTGAGGTAACACCTTTCCATTAAAAAAATAATAAATTTATAAATCGGTCAAAGTGGTCCAAAGTTATGCGGTAACCTACATAAACAAAAAATAATAATAAAAATATTCCGACGAACTAATAACCTTCTCATTTTTGTGGAGCCGGTTGAAAATAGTTGTATATACTGATGTGTACGTATACTATGTAAAAAACAAAATTTGATTAATAAAACAGGAATTTTTGGAAAACTTGTTTAATTTTACTAAAATAGTTTTGCTATAATCTGAAGGAAATCCATCATACCGTTATTATAATCATTTCTATTATTAATAACTGTGAAGGTGACCTTTAATTTCATAAGTATTACGTATCGATCGAGTTTTCATTGTCAAAAATATGGCAAAAAGTTTAGATGGATCTCTAGTCTTCTCCAAGAAAATTTCTCTTTAATTTCTCTTTAATTGTATAAATACCTTAAAAATACATATAATCAAGATAATTACGAAGAATTAGCTACATAGGGAGATATACATACATATGTTCCACTGACGCTCGAAACACTTCATTATTGTCTAATTTCAGATTCCTGAAAACTTGAGTTATATCTGTGTGTCTCCTCTCCAGCTTTGCCACTAACCATTTTTTCCCCTACCAACTTTCTTCCCAAATCAGACCAAAATCGTTTACAACCTACCAAATAAATTTCAATTACAAAAAAGCATTCTGAAAGCATAGAATTCATTTATTTAAGAGTAAATATTTCACATACACACATATATGTACTTTGTACATTTTAAAACAAACAAGAAACAAATAAATGCAGGTACAGTCTTAGGCACAAAGAGATGTCATTTAATATTTTTTGGTTGCATGAATTATATACATACATATTATGTACCAATATAAGTTTAATTTCTTAAAAGCAAATTTAAATCAATTAATTACACATGCAAATCTTTTGCATCTGACTACAAGTAGTGCGGGCTATTCTTAAGTTTATTTCTTAGTTTAGTTTTTATCAAAGAAAGCGTTGAAAGTTTGCGTCCTGCAGCCGCAGAGCTATGTGGCAATGAAATCGTATTAAAAACAAAATTGGCGAGATACATGAATCTATTTTTCATTTTCAATAGAATAAACTTTTTTCCAAAACATATCAATATCCAGATCGCTGGAAATATTAAACTCACTTGGCCTCAGTATATTCCACTGCGTGGTTATTATATCAACTTTAACAAAAGAGGTAAAATTGGTAAATCTTCTTTAGTAACTACCTTAGCTGGTGTTATTATTTGTAAAAGTTTTACATCTTAGGGCTTGAAATCAAATATTAAATTTATTTGGTCCAAAAACTCTATGTAAAACTTTATTATATTGGTACTAACTTCAAGAATTTCAGAACTATTGACATTACTTTTCATAATAAACATCTCAGCTTTCGTTCCAACCATGATAAAACGAGAACTTTCAGCTTGGAACTCCTTGTTAGGAAATTAAGAACAGCATTTGGTTTTGCAACACTTTCCTTCTGCCAGGTCTGCAGATCGTATACGGTTCACTTCACAAAAGCAGGAAATAAAATAAAGTTTCAAACTATCCCATTGCTCAACTATTCTTAACAACGCATTCTAGTGAAAGCCATTGTGTTTGAGGCCGTACAGTATTTAGTCCTGAAATTCCTTAAGTTCATGTATTCTCTTTGGACTGTGGGAATAGAAACGATGCATGTTGCGGCACAGTGTCACAGTGGTTTTTCGGCAATTTTTTACAAGCGTATCTTGAGCAAAGGTGAAGTGAGTGGCATGTGCACTTTGTATAAAATAAATCAGTTCTTCAATAATGTTTTCAGCCCGCCCAAGTCTCCAGCCATAACATTGGCTCCATCAGTGACCAAACCAATTAGGTTTCTTATTTTTAAAGGCAGGATTGGCAAATGTTTAAAAGGTCCAATTTTTATATGCAAAATGATGTTTGAAATATATATTTTTAAAATTACGAACTTAAAAACTTAATTCAACTATTCGACGAAAATCTTACTTTGCCTACCAACCTACCAAATGAAAAAGAAGCGGCCAAATTTGGTCGGAAAAGTTCAATAGTGGCAACACTGCTCCTCTCTGTACTACGGCTGTGACTAATCGAGTGATTTTCCACTATTTTTTATGATGGATTAAGTCCAAAAGAACTGAACAATGTACACAAAAGAAATGTGGCGCCACCTACTCCTATTTAGTGAATGTAAGTATTCGAATTCACTAGGCATCAAACGACACCTTATCCCAGATAAGTCGCATTGATTTCATTCACCATCATTATGAGAATCGCCTAAATCGGGAAGTGACTGAATCTATGATCCTTTACATATGGTACAGACATTAGGGTGGTCTAAAAACAGTAAAGTCGGAATTATAATGCTATCTCTCTCTCTCTCTTAATTTTAAAATAAAAAATAAGGGTATATTTTTTCGGTATAGAACAATCCTAGGGGGTGAGAGCATGAAAATTCCGACTTTACTTTTTCACACACATTTTTGGACCACCCTAATAGCCATACAAAAACCCAAATATTTTAAATAATTATCGGACAATTTTTTACCTTCATTCACTTGGTTACTGAATTAACAAAATATTGAAACTTTTTACATATCGAGCCCTAACCGCCAAAATAACGTAAGCGGCATTTTTTCCAAATTTTCTTTTTGATGCAGAAATTTTCCTAGAGCATGCATCTCCATCAAAAAGAAAATAAAAAAAAAAAAAAATCGTTTACGTTATTTTGGCAGTTCGGGCTCGATATGTATGTACATAAGTATGAGATGAATACATGTATCGACAACTTGCAGTGGTATTAAAAAATGATATAACAACGTTAGATGTTAAATTGTATACCCTTTAATCTGGTGTATCGCTTTTTTATAACGGTTACCGTATTCCCTAGATAGTAGCAACCAAAGTTGATTTGTCAAAATTGTTTACCATTTGAAATAAATGTGCGGGCTAAAGATAAGCTTTAATTTAATCATTTATAGCCATTAACTATGTGCTTAGTCCTAAGACAATATAATACATATTACTATTACAAAACAATCAAATGGCTTTTATTTTCCCCCATACAAAAAAATGTACATATGTATGTAAATATATACATACATATGAAGCTCCCATTGCTTGAACTACTTAGCAAGTAGCTACTTAAGTTGCAATTTTCTTGCGACCTTTGCATTGGCGGTTCACCAAATTTGCAGGCTAAAACTGAAAACCTATTTTTATGGTTGTGATGGTGAGAAACACTATTGCGAAGAAGAAAATTACGCTTTTTGTGCTATGTATGTATGTATGTTAACTAGCGGTCTACAATTTTAGTTAAATCAATATGTATAAGCTAGTTCATACTGATGTCTTAAGTAAGTTCAATATTTCCAAACTTAAAATATATTCAAATTTTTTTTTTTTGTGATCGAAAATAACACGGTTCAACAAAATTTGGTCTTATATTATATCAAAAAAGGGACCGATCTCACTTTATAGATTTTTGTTGCTGATTTGAAGTGCATTTACGAAATTTTTCCAGCACGTCCAGTTTTTGAACAAAAAAAAAACTGATAGAATGTCCAAAAATGGAAAATTTCGGAAAAAATGTTAATTCGAAATGAATTTTTCGAAAAAAAAAACACGTATTAATAAAAATCCAATTCGTCTGATGGATTCTTCCTCATGTCGATGAGTTGATTAGAAATGAGTGAAAAATTAAAAAAAAAGCTCAGATCTTCAATAGCAAGCACTTATTTTGCCACAAACACGAAAATCTCGTGAATTTATTTAAAAAACAAAGTGATTTCATAAACGAATCAACATTAGAAAATTAATATCCCAGATTCACCATCATTTCTGTTACAACTTAAGTAAGCGATCATAAACCAGGTATTCAAAATCTTTGAAAAGACCCCCGAGGAGAGGATCGACACACACCATTCCTTTTTTGATCTCGAATCCACTTTCAACAGTGCTATAGAAATTTAATATTATGAGCTTGGCATCCACGCGGAACTATACGGCTGTGTAAAATGACGTTGCGCATCACCATCAGATCCGTCAGAATTGGGAAGGGCCTAACAAGGTCAATCACTACCGCGTAGTTTCTTTAATCGATTTTTGGGAAGATAATACTTACGACCTGCAAATTTAACTACTTAGGTAGACTATGAAATTCCTGCGCAGATGTTGTCGACCATCATCGGCCTGGGTATTAGAAAGAAAAGTAACCGCACGGGTGTGGTAGTGAAAGAGGATAAATTGAAGCACATACCCCCTTCTCAAAAAACAACGTCAGAAATCCAACGGATAATATTTTTTGTCGGCAAATGCTACGACGATGACCGCATCTGTGTGAGCTTTACACGACTTGCACATAGCGCAGTGAATTAAAATACAGCGTCTACGTTGCCTAAGCCATGTCACACATATACTAGATATGAATGCTTTAGCCCTGAAATTGTTCAATGCGATTTCGTTGGCGTCAGATCAGAGGTGTTCTTCTATCTGAGCGAGTTTAAAAGGCTTATTGAAGAGATGGCTGGTGTCGTGTGGGCGCCTTTACAAGCCGTACGTGTCTTTGTTGTGTCGGGTTCGAGTTTGCGTATGTATGTATATAGATGTAGTTGGGTCAGAATTACTCGGGTTTAGTTTAGCTCCGATATTCATGAGGCGAGGGTGTGATGAATGTCTCTCAGCGAATGTCAATAATGGCTTTCGGGACCAGCATCGGGGCGATCGTTTGTACGATTTAGACCTCAATATCGTCCGTGATTTCATAGAAATGCTTTCTGACTTGCCTTAAAGGTGGATCTGCTACCAGCAAGTGTCGATCGCATGCTCCCTGCGGAATTTCGAGAAACCTTTAGGCTCGATATGCAGGTGGAGTTCAGGCGACACCAGAAGGAATCCCCTTGCTGGCCGGACTGCCGTGTTCTGGCAAGTCTGACCAAACAGGCGTAATGCAATTTTAAACCTATCGGTTAATTGCTTGTACATTGCCAGCAACTTTTCTTTTTCACTTGGCCACGACTAACCGCAGAGTTTATATCATTAAGTGGTAAAGTTGCGTCGTTCACTTTACGGAAGCTGCATTGCGGGGGACAAACATCGCATGACGTATGCCAGTTTTAAGGCCTCAAGTGTCTTCACTTCTAGGAAAAAGAGAGTTACCGGCTTAAAGACTCCCCTGGTTTTCTGAATTTTAGTGGTAGGCCCACAAATCCACAATGACGACAGTGCTCAATGACAGTGCTCAAAGGAGGACCGTAGTGAGGTAAGCAATGCCGTCTGAACATGTTCTTAACCTGTCTTAAGCATTACGGTTCATCGGCTCCATGTACACGAAGGAGGAAGTTGCGAAACGAAACACGCAATAAACTGCCTGCCAAGGAATTTAATTATTCTTTAGGAGGAGGCCAGTCCAAAAGCACGAAAGAAGAAAGAAGGTCAAAGGTATGCTCAAATCATCACAACAGCAATAATGTACGATTGGCAGGTATAAGATCACTAGAAGATAATGAAGAGATTAATGAAAATAAATAACTTACCTATAATTTGTATTCTTGTTATGCTTGTGTGTATGTATTTCCAATACTGCTTATCTCTTTCACTGAAGAGGTCACTGCCTTCTCCATGAAAATGTTGCCATTCTACAGACTGCTGCCTACAGCTGTTGCGTTGCTGATGGCGCAACTTCTGCTCCAACTGGCCGGTAGGTCCACAAGCGAAATGCGCGCATATAAACACACGTACACAGCGAATCGTAATTAAGTGGAAACAAGACGAAACAGCGGGAGAACGTTAATGAATAGTGGCCTGCGAGGTAGCCACTACAGAATGATAATGACAAAACGCGTTGCAAAACAGAGGATGACGCAGAGTAAGACGCATGCGGCACCAACAGTGTAGACCCGGAAATCTTGTCGTTGTGCCGTATGTTGAATGGCTATCCAAAGCAGACGACGGGGTAATCGCCACAAGACACCAATAAAACAAAGCGACTATGCCGGACGCGTTATCGAATTGTACGTTTTTATACAAAAATGTACGCGAGGACAGAGCGTAAAGGATAGGCTTCCTTGGTTTGGTTTTTATTCGTCATACACTTGTATTTGTATTTGTTACTCCAGAATCAACGACTGCCATGGACATTTGAGGAATCGCATTTATATAGGTACACGGACCTATGTACATATATTTGTATATGTATGTATGTACATATGTATGTATGTATGGTACCTAAGTACTGTATATCTTTAAAGTGATCTGCCCTCGGCCACTACTTTGCTAAGCATCCAAAGACGAAAAATCTTTTTTTGCTATCAAACCGGTTTCCTGTTACGTTTCTTGTTCGCATTCACATTGGGCTTGCTATTTATTGGTTTTATTTTTATTCTCTTATTTGCTTTTGTGATTATTCATCTCCAATTGATTTGATGCTGGAACACTTGGAGTGATTGGATTTCAATTGTTGTTGTTCTTNGCAAAAATGTACGCGAGGACAGAGCGTAAAGGATAGGCTTCCTTGGTTTGGTTTTTATTCGTCATACACTTTTATTTGTATTTGTTACTCCAGAATCAACGACTGCCATGGACATTTGAGGAATCGCATTTATATAGGTACACGGACCTACATATATTTGTATATGTATGTATGTATGGTACCTAAGTACTGTATATCTTTAAAGTGATCTGCCCTCGGCCACTACTTTGCTAAGCATCCAAAGACGAAAAATCTTTGTTTGCTATCAAACCGGTTTCCTGTTACGTTTCTTGTTCGCATTCACATTGGGCTTGCTATTTATTGGTTTTATTTTTATTCTCTTATTTGCTTTTGTGATTATTCATCTCCAATTGATTTGATGCTGGAACACTTGGAGTGATTGGATTTCAATTGTTGTTGTTCTTGCACTGAATTATGTCCTAAATTTACTTCTTGTATTGAGGTTTTCGCAACACTTTCAAATTCTTTTCATATCTTAATCACTTTTAAATACTTTGTGCAAAAACTGAATAGTATTTTGTTGTTATACAAATACCAACCAAAGTGAAATGCTTTTACCAAATTTTTAATGCTAAGCAGCTTTCGAATATGAAGCCGTTAATAAACGTAATCACAACGCACAACAACAATGCACATTTGTAAATCACCGCATACAAGATCATTGAAACAAAAAACTTTACACGCAACACCACACAATTTTTGGCAATTCCAAAAGAATTAAAAACAAAAACACAACAAACACGATTGCTTCCTGGCAAACACTGTTGTTCCGTTTCCTTCTTTTGACTGCCCTTAATTAAAAGATGGCGGAAACAACACTCTTTTGCGATTTCGCATTTAACGGGAATTAAAATAATTTTTATTTCACAAAATTCAGCTATTTTCGCTTTTCGCAAGATTTTCAAATTCTAATAGCTTCACTCTTAACGTTTCTGAAACACACGCTATTCACTGGACGCACCAAGACGACGAGAATCCGTGCCAACAACCGCTCCGATCACTCGCATAATTCGAACTTAACTCGATTTTGTATATTTCAAACTCGACTGCTCAATGTAGCGCTAGTAAAGCAGCTGCTCCACCAACAACAACCACATCGGAAAATACAAAGTAAAAATAAATAAGGAACAACAAAAGAGCAAACGCAAAGTCGAAGCAATCGCAAATAAAAAACAAAAGTCATATGGTAAGCAGTGGCTGACAGTGGGCACAACAGCTTGTGGATGCTTGGAGCTGCGTGGGGTCTGTAACAAAAGCGAATAGCAACAACACTATACAAAGTAACTGCTCCCTTCATTTGTGCTAAAGGGAAAAGAGAATACGAAAAGTATCCAATTTGAGTTAAAGAGCATTGAGTGAGAATCGAATGTAAATAAATGACAGTGTGACCAGATGATAACAAAAAGCGAGGCAAAATTAGTTTTAAAAAAAGGGTAAGAGAAAGTTGCACCCATGAAAAATTAAGTTAAAAAGAAGTTTGAATATTCGTTCCATAAAAGTTCTCGAAAAGTTCCGCGAAACCGTTTTTTTTAATACATTTTTAAATCCTTCACATCAAAACACAAAATAACATCTTTCAGGTTGATAACAGCTACGTTACTTCAAGGTATGCAGTAGCAGAGCTGTAAAACTGTAAAATCATTTAAAATTTTAATCATGAAATATTTACAAGTAGGATTTCATTCATTTTCCATTGGTCTGGTAGTGTGGCTTATATTTTTTCAATCTACAATCATTCAAAAAAAAATTGATTTCACATAGTAAGGTAGTAAATACCTGAATGAAAACCTGAGAATGCTGAACAGAATTCAGTACTGAATTAGCTTCCAGATGAATGAACACTTTGTTATNATTGATTTCACATAGTAAGGTAGTAAATACCTGAATGAAAACCTGAGAATGCTGAAGTAAACAGAATTCAGTACTGAATTAGCTTCCAGATGAATGAACACTTTGTTATNATTGGTCTGGTAGTGTGGCTTATATTTTTTCAATCTACAATCATTAAAAAAAAAATTGATTTCACATAGTAAGGTAGTAAATACCTGAATGAAAACCTGAGAATGCTGAAGTAAACAGAATTCAGTACTGAATTAGCTTCCAGATGAATGAACACTTTGTTATGTGTGCATTCTCTAATTCAGTTCCAATCAAATTTTATACACTAAGAAAAATTTGTAAGTTTAGATGATGGAATAATGAGGTGTATGAACTTTAAAACGATATTGACATAGTGCCGCGTATCAATGCACAGCGGCCACGCGGGCTAAGCCATGTCCTACGAATGAATGGTTGTGCTTGGACTCCTCCACGCATGAAACGCAACTTGATTCACATGAACATATTGTACAAATTTATAGTTTTGGTTGTTTAAAAACTGAGTGCAAAATGTTCCAAGACAATTCGTATCTACAATTTTTTTCTTTTAAATATTGGAATACTGAAGAACATGAAATAATCAAGCATAACAACCATCAAATGATAGCAGCTTTTATCATTCAGTCCATGGTTTTTCCACATACATATAATATCCTTTTTTAAAATACATACATATGTGCCCATTTTCGCGCGGCCACCCTTTATGATCAGTTTTTATTTGTAAAGAACGATATTCTCATTTCCCAATACCAGGCGCTTATGCATGTGCAGTAACAAGTTTTCTATTTCTACGTACAAAATTGTTTGTATAAATTTTTAAATTTCCAAAAATCTACTTTGTACAGTTCGAAGGCTTCTACAAAAAAAAATTTATTTAAAAGTTCTACAAACAAATTTACACATATAGAAAGCTTGCTACTTCATATGTATGAGCGCCTGGTATTGAGAAATAAAAATATCTCTTTGTACAAATAAAAATTTAGTTCGTTAAATAAAATTGACCGCAAGCTTCCTTCAAAAATATGCAGTTGGTTTTAAACAGCATTAACAGAATATCCAAAGCTGGTACGTACTTCTGGTCTTAGGTAATGCTTTACCAAATAGTAGCAGTAGTAGAAAAGCAGAAGTAAAACGACTATTTTCTCCTATAAATATTTTCTTCAAGGCATATTTTTTCAGTGTAGTACTGAATGATCAAAACTGTTTGCATTCAACCAAAATTTACAATCACGATGATTGCGAATACTTTTGTTACATTCACATTCTATATTGAATGGAACTCTGCCATTCCGCAACACATTACGTTTGTTTTTGTTTCAAAATAATTTAAGCCAAGGAAAGAGTTTTTTTTTACAGCCAAACAATCAAAATTTTGAAACGAGTGCCAAGTGAATGCAGATCCTACTGATTCAATCATTTTACAGCTCTGTGCAGTAGGTAGTAGTACGCCAACAAATCAGTTGTTTCAAAAATACAGTTTAAAGCAAATTGTGTAGTATTATTCTTTTAAAACCTAAGAAGTATCTTCTCAAAAAATGGTACTTCGCTTAGTTTTTGTAATATTGCAACGGTAAACAGTAGTTTTTGAAATTTAAAATATATTTAGTATGTAAATTATTTTTATAAATTCTGGTCAGAGTTTTACTATGAATATTTTAAGTAAACAGACCAGAAAAAAGCCATGAAGATCTAGCCTCAAAAATAATAACCTGGTCACACTGATAAATGAAGACTGGCAAACAGTGTTGCCAGAGGAGTCCCCTAAAAATCGTAATTTTTTCCAAAAAAAATCTTCAAAATGAGATTTTAAAGCTAAAAAAAATCTTTTCGATCCCAAAAAATCTTGATTTAAAAATATCTAAAAGAGACGCAAAATTCGATTTTGGCTTTACGGCTTTAAATAGCCGTTATTATGTTGGTTGAAAAAAATACCAATTTCAAGTTATAAAGTCCTTTTTATAACCACTTAAACTTAAAATGAATATTGCCTCTTGTCATCACAAAATTTATAGCACAGTTTACATATGTATGTATATATACACTGGCGAAAATATAAATAGGGACGCGACATTTTGCAAGTTTTGACCGACTTCAAAAAAGGAGGAGTTTATCAATTCGTGTGAATATTTTTTTTTTGTATATATGTTACCGCATAACTTTGGACCACTTTAACCGATTTCGATAATTCCTTTTTATAGGAAAGGTGCTATCTCAAGGGTGGTCCCATACTAATTTGGTTTAGATCCGTTCATTGGATCATGAAGAAATTGACAATCAATTTTTATATGAGAATTGAAGTCGCATGTGTTTTTTGTTTAAAAATTACTTATTCTTTTTTTGTGAAAGAATAGATCGTTATCTATCAAAAACCATGTAAGTCCATTCTTCAATCTTTGTACAAAAGTTAAGAAAATTCGACAAAGTTCCATAACAATTTTAAGATTTGTAATTCGATTTTTTATTGATGTTTTACATGGATATTGTTTTAGAAAACTTACCGCTCCATTTTCTCGTTATACATTAATCCATGCTTCTTAGATGGCAGTTTCTTGAAATTTTCCTTTGTTGTCATTTAAACTAGAGGGGATACAAAAGATCGTTTGTTCTTTTCCTCCACCCTCTAACTCTGCACTAGAGTATCTGTTTTACTTTGCGAGAGAAGAAGGCAGATAATATTGCAGGGGATTTCATATTTCATTTTTGTTCTTCCTTTATTTGCTGCTTACAATGATGTAGCAAGGATAATATAAATAAGTGAACAATTTTAACTTAAACTTTAAAAATCTCACATCATACACAAAAATCTTAATTTTGAACATATTTTCAGTGTAAAATTTTCTTTTGCTTATTAAAAAACAGCCCAAAAAATCTTCATTTTCAAGATAAATCTTGACTTATGGCAACGCTGCTGGCAAACAGAGAAATAAGAAAAATTTTCGCGCTGCCAGATACTCATAAATTTAAAATGTGGATACAATGTTTGTTGTTGTTGTTTGCCAGATTTAGTAGGAATGGCATGTTCCAATTTCATTACAAAATACAGTCCGACCTGCATATCGATTTTGAACCGAACTATAAACCGAACCGGCATTTTCGTGAGTTAGCCTAAAAATTTATAGAAAATGGAGGTTTCAATCCAAGGCACTCAAACAGGTTAGAGAAAAAACAACAGGATTACTGCTCTAAAATGTCAAAAAAGGTAAAAAAAAATGGTATTCCAGAGTAAAAAGTAAGCAAAATTTGCCATCCCTATGCCGCAACACTTTCGTATGCCTAAAAACGAGCGGGTAAGAAATTCACAGCTTTTTTTTACCTTCCTTTTATTAGCTCGGGATGTAACTATGTAATATTGATGCGCCTAAAAGATGCAGCGATTTCTATTCTCAAGTTACATACCTGATGACAGTACGAATGGCAATTATAATACGGAGGTTTTAGTTTTTTAAACTATAATTTTATTTATTTCGTAATTATATGCACAAAAAATGTTGTATACCTTTGGCAATAGAAAAGGGGCTTCCGCCTCTCTTCTCCGGCAACACATAAAGGAGAATTCAACTTACTAAGGGTTATAATCCCTAAGCGCTGCCGAAGGCAGAAGCAAGCGCAACAGGTATTGTACCTAACAAAATGCATACTTTCAATGGCTTGGAAGAAGCTCTTAATGCATTAACTGCATGGAGGACCAGTTCTTTAGGCATAGGAGGAGTTATGGCTTATGGTTCAACAATTCAACCAGAAGCTGACATACATACATAGATGAGTCCATGGTTACTATGCCCGACAGCTCCTTTGTGAATCCATTTTCCATAGCGCGCTCTACTCCGCTGCTATAATTGCAAATACAATAGAATCCCTCATTTTTTACAAATATTTGAAATCCAACAATTTTACTATAAATAAAAACTTGATGAATGTTTTTTAATTCCTTCCTACTTTGTTTTCCTTCATACAGCTGACTTCGAAAAACAGCTGATAGCTGGCAATGCTGCACATGTTTCCGCAAGGGTTGCAGCATGTCAATTTACGTTTTTCGTAACGTAGCTACAGATTACAAATTACGAAAACTCGAGTTCTAGAACAAGGGTGTACAATTTAACGACCACTTCGAATGCACAAATGAAAATTGCAATCCTTTGAGTGTCAATTCGGAATAATGAGTATGCAGTTTTTGCCTACCCGATGAGGCAGCGGGTGACCGAAAATGCAAACATTGTGTTTCTTAAGTTGGTTCTCGGGCTGTTGAGAGCCTCTTCGCTTCTTACTAGCTCGAAGTCGCCCTATTTTTCCGGGCGAGTTTGTGAAAACTCCCAAAAGAAGAGAAAAATTCACCCGGAATATGCAACTTCTCACTGCATTTCAGCAGCTGACGCATATAGGTCATATATGTACACCGTCCTTAAACCAAGCAAAACTTTTGGAAAGGTTTTTGACCATTGTGCATTATTGGGCATCCGAATCTTACAATCAATCCGTCGAAAAGACTCTGTACACCGGTTAGGTTATTTTGGCTGCCCTCGTCCCGTAGAGGAAAAGGGTACACCTAGGCCACCATGAACCCATTGTGATGCCATATTTTTGTGTCCCTCCTCTTACAATAGAAATGGAACCAATTTGTAACTCTGACGAAGTGCACAAAATCGTAGATTCTGCCTGAGTCCAGTTCAGCCAGACACTCAAAATAATAGTTGGGGAACGAGCATCCACGAGGGTTTGCCAAATCGGGACAGTGGCATAGGTAATGCCCCAGGCTTTCGATTACCTCCTCAGCGTGGGTTCACATAAGGCGGTGCCCGGTGAGAACTCCAATAACATGTTGAAGCAGTTGTCACTCCAAACGGAGGAGAGATCGAGATCTACGGTTATCTAACCTAGGCCGGATGTGTCTTGCTGCACGTGAGCTCCGCAGACCATCTTGTATTTTCCCGATCGGTGAAGTTATTTTCCAGCCAGAGTTTGCAAGAAGATAGCGGAATGCCCGCATTACGAGCGGTACTGATTGCAGACAGTAGGGTTCCTTTCCTAGCCAGCTCATCTACAACCAGGGTAGCCAACTCATTTTTGAGAATTCCCCGATTTCGACAATGAAATTCCCCGATTTTGCCGGAAATTTCGTAAAATTCACCAATTATCAAATTGCTGGTCTGTTTTTTTTTTTTTTTTAATTTATTCCGCTATGTATGTATTAATAGACCAAACCAAACTTCTATAAAGTTAGTAAAGTTTCAGTCGCGCCAAATTTTGACAAGTGTTTACAATTATATATATATATTTTTTTTGTGATTAATTTTATTTATTTTGTTTTATAAAAATATAGTTAATTCTTTTACAAAACCTGTATAAAACCAAGTTTAAAACTTTGTGTAATATTAAAAAAAAGCTACAAACTTTCGTAGAAATTTCGAGCTTTTAATTAGATTTTCTAGAAAGATTTTGAGTATGCAGTTTTGTAGCCAAGTAAGTGCCACTTTCAAGTGGCTAAAAATTTTCGTTTTTTCACGAAAGCGTTACAGTTTTCTTCCACGTTGCATTTCTTATGCGACTTTTTACTTCATTATAAAGTCAGTGAAGAAAAAAAGAATAAATTAGTTAACACCTAATTCCTCATAAAAGGCAGTTCTTCCGCCGATTCTGCACGTAAACTGAAATTCCCCACAAAAAACGGTCCATTCCCCACGCAAACTCAAATTCCCTGCAAATCGGGGAATTCCACACGAGTTGGCTTCCTTGTCTGCAACACAGTTGCCCGTTATGTCCCTATGACCTGGCACCTATGTAACATGAGTAGCGTAACTCGTTGTCAGCTCATTTAGAGTACGTGTGCATTCCATGACAATCTTCGATGTAGATTTGTCACAATTAAGTGCTTCGATTGCTGATTGGCTATCATAAAAGATAGTTTCCGCATACAGATTAATAGGAGAATCGATCAGCCATGTAGCAGCTTCGTAGATTGCTGTTAGTTCAGCCTAAAAAACGTTACAGAATAGGCATGGGTAACACTGCGCTGCGCGGCGCAATTGCATTAACACCGTAGCCGAAGTAGCCGCGCCAACAACAATATATGAGAAGTGTTAGCGCTATTAATACCAAGAAACACATGAGACAAACATATTTAAAGCTTTACTCAAGAATGATGAAAACATCGTGGCGTTTAGCACATTCCTAGCAGCTAAATTCGGTTGGCGGTACTGGCATTGCTCAACGAAAATTAAAGAAATAATAAACACAACACCACTGTATTGCGATTGATACTGTATGACGATGGGTAGTGTGAAAATCAGTACACTGCGCAATTGCGCTGAGTTCATTCGCTGATACCATAGGCGGCGCCGGCGTTATTGAGCTAGCGCCATGGCTCCTACAGAAATTTGTCAGCCGAAAACTGAGGTTAAGTTAGAGTTCTTGCGAGTATACCCCACTTCCTATCTTCAGATCTAACTCCCATTCATCCCTCGAGGGGATCCTTGTTTGGAAATGATTCTTTACTCCAGTAGGCGTAGTGTGTAGTAGGCCTGTGTAGTCCAGGCACATGAAGTCTGCTGGAAGATCTTCCGAAATTCTAGAGTGCCCGAAACTCCTGTCACTCCACTTGATCAGCGCGTTTAATCTTATTGCACTGCAACTTGCCTGTAGTTTACCATATAGATCCACAAGTAGAAAAGGGAGCAAGGTCTCTAAGGCCTTACCCGGCGTTGGGAGCAACGCCTCCGTGATCATCATGCGCGCCACTCTTGGAACCATTGTTAGTCTGTTTTTATACCCGAGCGCACTTGTGCACAGGGTATTATAACTTTGTTCGCATAATGGTTCTCTGTCCGTCCGGCTTCCCGTATAACGGTAATTTTTGGATATATTTGGATATTTCAATAACTGAGGACGTTCATTTACTGCAAGTTAATACTTACAACAATCTTTTAACAATAAATAAGACTGTTGTAGACTTTTAGATAGTTTAAATAAAGTTGGAGCGACGATAGTTTATACCTGCGCCGGGAAAATAAAATTCGGTTTCGCTCGAACTTATCCTACTTTACTTGTTTATTGTAGATTTGTCCGCGGATGGCCACCAGACCGCGATCCCGTAAATTATAATGGGACGCACCACTGCTGTGTACATCCAGTTCTCCATGTGAGGCTTCAAGCCCAATTTTTACTATTGCTGATTTACAGGCGTATAGGGCAGTTATAGCTTTCTTGCAACGGTCTTCTACATTGCGCCGCCAAGTTGGCTTTCTGTTCAAGATAACGCCCAAATATCTAACTTCCTCCGAGAAAGTCAGCGTAACACCATTCAAGGAAGGAAGTTGCAGTCGGACAGTTTTAATTTTATTTGAAAAAAGAACCATGATAGTTTTTTGCGGATTGCCACTAATACCATGTCCCCACCGGAGCTAACCCCGAAGTTATGGCTGTTGAGTTGGTTATCCCGATAACACTTAACCATTTCACTGAGATGGTCAAACGCTAACCAACTCGAAACCACGTCGAAAGTCTGATACAACCCTGTGTTTTCCCGCCATCTGCGGGTCATTAGCGTTAAAATGTAAAAAATTCGTTCCTTACTAGTGTCTGGAGTTCACTAAGATCCGATTAGATTTACTCCGGTTTTTGAAAAAATTTGAAATCTACTCCGCTTGACTTAAAATCTATTCCGTTTTTTTTTTTCATTCATGTTATGCCCCTCTTGGGCCCATTTTTTGAGTGTTCACCACCGGTTTCAGTAAAAAAAATTGAAAATTAGCCAAATCTCACTGTTAAAAAGTAACTCTTTCATAGTAATGCGTCAATAAAGTAACTTCAACTTAAGTTGTTAAAAAATATATGTAGAATGAAATTTATATAAAGTAGAAAAAGTTTAGATCCTATTGCTCTTTAAAAAATTAAGTGTTAGAATCGTTCTACTTCATAGAAAATGCTAAATATTACCTAAATATTTAACATATTATCCTTACATTGCCTCGCGTTCTTATTTTTGCAAGAATAGAAAATATTTAAGTCAAACAATTAATGTCAGAAACGAAAATAAAAAATTCAATCTAGTACGGAAAATTTGTTTTTGCTCAGATTTTTAGTCCTGAATCGAGTTGGAGTCCGAACACTGTTCTCTACATTTGTACTGCTTTATAAACTTCAAACCGCAGTGTGGACAGCAATAGTTAGTGATGTGGTTAAGTTCGATTTGAGATGGTTAACTTTTTGGTGGGGACATGTTATAAGGCTAGATTCCTTTGACCAGGTTTCCACAACACGTAAAGCGCATTGGACCAGGTCGAATAGAACTTGAGGATGCTTACCTACTGCCATCAGGGCCAGATTATCAGCGTAAGCAATGACCTGACAACCTGTGCTCTGCAGCCGTGACAGCAGAGTATGAGCCTTTAAATTTCACAGGAGTGGGGAGATGACACCGCCTTGCGGGGTGCCGCCCTTAGGAATAACCACAACCCCCGCCAGTTGTTGGGTATGAAACTAAGCCTGAGACAAGCCTTATAAATTGAGACGAGCATCGGACATAAAATGTCGGATGTTGACTGAAGATTTTTAGGGCTGGTATAACCTTATAGCCCATTCCACCCTTTTAACATCAATAAAATCCAAATATTCCAACGAGCATCCAGAGGGATGACAGCGACGCCAGGCTCCCCAGT
Organism: Rhagoletis zephyria; assembly: GCF_001687245.7. NCBI lineage: Eukaryota > Metazoa > Arthropoda > Insecta > Diptera > Tephritidae > Rhagoletis > Rhagoletis zephyria. The sequence goes on along the minus strand of NW_016160249.1, from coordinate 32,718 downwards.
ATACCCCGGAACTTGTGCACTAATTAGAACCTAAAGCATTTTCTCTTGGGATGACTGTCGCCATTCGGCTTCTGAATATACATTGGGTTCGTAGGATTTTCGGCAAGCACTTCTCGCAAGCGATAACCCTCCGCCTGTTCTTCTATGCTGTCACAATAATCCTTCCAGGAGTCCCTTTGGGCTTTCCTGGTGGCATACTTAAATTTATTCAGGGCTGCTTTGTAAGCAGACCAAGAACCATTACGCTTTGCCACATTGAAGAATTTCCTGGTTTTCTTCCTTAAAGAGGCTATTTACTCTCGGAACCAGTGTGGCTTCCTCTTTCCTCTCGGAAGTGCAATTAGGCAGGACGCAGAGAAGGCCATATTACAGGCATTAGTAAAGCAATCTACGGTTTATTCAATTTATTCAGATGAGCTTAACTCACCGAGAGAAGCAAGGTTTGCAAATAGGGGCTCTGCTTCTTCAGGTGGTAAAAGTAATCCGAGCTTACTGAAAGAAGCGTCGCTGATCAACGGCTCTATCACCATTAAGAGATAAGTGCAATCTTCGGACGGGGGAATTGGGGAGGCATACAAAATTTAGTCCAGTGTGCAGCATTATAAAGCATCTCATAAACAGGTCGTCGAAAACTAGCAGGAACTATACAAGTAGGTCTAGGCTTACCCTGAGATATATCTCAACAAATTTCAATTTTGAAATCGGGCATTGGTACCAGGTTCAATTTAAGTCCAGAATCAGTTTATAGAAGTAATTTTTTGATAGTCAGAAGTGATTGCGGTCCTAGGAAAATTCGATCATCATCCTCAATTTCAATATCTAATTCGTCTTTTTATTCATTACCTCGCCTCGAATGCTTTATCTAAAGCCACTTTCCATAAAAATTTTGCGATATTTATTTGTTCTTCGAACAGTAGGCCTGATTCCGTACCCAGCCCGAACTTACAATTTTTTACCATATTTTACTTGAAATTGATCCCATACTCGCTGTGATTACATATTTGTTATTTGAAAGTTTACCAAACTTTGTTTGAGAAGTGCGAGATCCCGGCGGCGATTAAGTAAACAAATCCGAATAGGAAGATAAAAGAAACTGTCATAGAGTAAATTTTCTTAATATTCAATTTTTCGATGGGAAACGTGGTTTAATTAAACCAAAAATTCAACACAACAACTTGACTTGTTTTAACCATAACCGAACATTTGTTTGTGTATATATTCATTTGTCGGTGCTGTCAATTAAAATTTCCTCACCTAATTAGGAAACAAAACAAACAGTGTTGATCACAATGATCCAGATTTCTATCAGCATCACATCGATGTCGAATTTGCTTAAGGTCGGTGTTATGCAGACAAAATTTTGTTTGCCAAATTAAATGGCGACTGCTTAGTTTGCTCGGAGGTGGTTATGTCNACAACAGTATACTCGAAAAAGCAATGTTGCCACTTTTTCTCATTAAGTGAAGCGCGATTCTATCGCTGCGAATACGTTGAGATTCTATCGCTGCGAATACGTTGAGAATTCGGTTGTTAACTTCGAATCCGCAAACGTGCGCACACTTGCGATCGCGTCGAATTCCGATGTACAATTCACTCAGTTTTCCCTTTTTTCTGTATTTTTGCACTCGGTGTGTCCAAATCGTACAAAATAGTATTATTACGAACGTGTTATATTAGTTTTCGTACATCACAGGTTTTTTTTTTAATTTATTGCTGACACCTTTCTTGCTCTTCTTTGACGCCTTCAAAATGCTGCAAGCCGGGTTTTGAACGCGTCAAAAGAGAGGAACATTGAATGTTCGAAAAATTCGCAGCGATGGAATCGTGCAAGTGTGCGATAAAATATATGGGTGGCATGCAAGAACGATAGAATACAAGATTGCGCATTCCCGCAGAATGACATTTGTGGCAACGGGTAAACAAAGAATATGGCGAAGAACAATGAGTTGACAGTTGTGAATTTGCAGTGGGAAAATGTGTTTCCTTCTCGATTCACCAATTTCGCAAGCCATCTTTGAATATGGCAAATTAAGCACTACGTTAACAAAAAATATACAACCACTCTTGAAATGTGTTCAAAAGAATAGGTCTTATTAATTAACTATTTAGAATTTTTGTGTTTGTATTGCAGGTGCCAAAAAAGTGATAATATCTTGTCGCAGCGCATGTTTTCCTGCAGAAAGTGGTCGATGCTTGCTTACCTCCGATTTTAATTTGTAATTTGTGGTATTTCAACGTTTTCAACTTAACATGTCGTGTTTAAAAGTGGTCCGTAAAGTGCTTCATGCATATTACGCTGGTGTCTAAATTGTATGGCTTCTCCTGCCGGCAGAACTTTACCCACTTTCTGGCCAAGGCGTCGTCGCGGGGAAACAAAAAGCAATTGCATTTGGGGGCTTAATCCCTACGGCTGCTGCAATTCAACACACGACACGACATTTTTATAAAGTTTTTATTACAAATAAAACGTTTTTTACTTCAGAACGAACGAATTATTTCGATTTTTCACTTGAAAGTACACAATACGTTTGCACTTGTTTCTAAACAAAAAGTTTGTTTACGTATTGCCATAAATGTCAAAGTCGGCAAAACCAAAGTAGCGGTTTCGGGAATGCGCCACCTTCAGTTCATTTCACCATGACGCAACTCATATCTGCTATAAAAGTAAAGAAACAAAGCTCTTGTATGCTATCATTCCTGGGTGAATACCGCTATTAACTCCGAAGACATCCAAGCACGTACGCAAACCGCTGCCAAACGTCAGTTTTTATTTTGACAGCCACGTGTTTGTTTTCTTTACGTTGCTCCACAGCCGGTCGATTTCGTATATTTTTCATTCAATTAATTTTCGGGATTTTTTGATACTGAACTTGAAATAATAATCCTGAAAATATGGAAGAGGATGGACCGCCGCAAGCCAACATTGATTTTGTGCCCGCCCTTTGCTTCGTACCGCGCGGTGTTGCTAAAGAACAGCCTGAAAAAATCGTGCTCACACAGTCGGAATTGGCCCGCATCATTGAAGAAACAAGAAATACTCTCCAGGAAGACGATGAGGATGACGACGACGAAGATGAAATGGAAGTAGATAACGAATCGGCCCCAAGCGCTGCTAATCGTAATCCCGGTGATGAATTTGGGTTCGATAATTACGACGATGAAGGAGCTGCGAATTCCGCGGTTATTGGCGCTGTGGTTGACCCCAGAGAACAGCTTCCGGATGATGACAACGATTCCGAGGCTGAAGATGAAATCATTAAGCCAACTGACAATTTAATATTGGTAGGACACGTACAGGACGATGCCGCATCTATGGAAGTTTGGGTGTTTAACCAAGGGGAGGAATCTTTGTATACACATCATGATTTTATTCTTCCTAGTTTTCCGCTATGCATAGAATGGATGAATCACGATCCAGGTAGTGACCAACCAGGTAACATGTGCGCTATTGGTTGCATGGATCCTGTAATCACAGTCTGGGATTTGGATATACAAGATTCAATGGAGCCTACATTTAAGTTGGGATCGAAAGGAAGTCGTAAGAAGCATAAAGAAGCTTATGGCCATACAGATGCAGTCTTAGATCTAGCTTGGAATCGTAATTTTGAGCATATTCTCGCCAGTGCTTCTGTGGATCAGACCCTTATCCTATGGGATTTAGATGAAGGGCAACCACATACTACAATAACTGCATTCGAGGAAAAGGTTCAATCTATTGAGTTTCATCCTGACGAAGCGCAGAGTCTTTTAACAGGCAGTGCTGATGGTATTGTACGATTGTTTGATTGCCGCAATGCTGATGCAGTAGATAGTGATTATATTAAATGGAAAACACCTGGTGAAGTAGAAAAAGTACTCTGGAATCCAAGTGATACAAACTATTTCGTCGTTGGATCAAACGATGGAAGTATTCACTATGCAGACCGTAGGCAGCCAGATAGACTATTGTGGTCCTTTAAGGGACATGAGGAAGAAATATCGGCGTCTGCTTCAATAAAGAAGTAACGAACTTGTTGACTTCAACATCAACTGATGGCATGTTGAAAGTCTGGGACTTCAATATTGGTGCCATCAAGGAAGTTTATTCACATGACTTCCAAATGGGCCGGTTACAATGCATGAAACAATGTCCAGAGGATCCGTTCACACTAGCTCTCGGAGGCGAAAAGCCACCGCGCTGTCGCATTTACAATATAAAAAATTTCGAAGTCGTGAGAAAAGTTTTCAAAATTCCTGAAATTCTACAATGAATTAATCTGTACTTTATTTAGATTTAAAATACATAAATATATGTAGCAGCAATGTGAAAAATTCAGTTACTGAAATAAAGGTGTACATTTTTTACAAACGTTATAATTCACTTTAGTTTCTTAGATTAATTAGAAGTAGGTATCCTTCAAAACATATTTCACATATCAGTTTCGGTTGCCGCTACATTTTCTGATAATATCACTAAAGCTACCTGTTCGCCGCGCACGAAAAGTTGCGGCAACTGCCTCCGGATTTCTACAGTTTTTCTATTGATGCTCCTCACCTGCTGCCGCGGCAACTCAATACCAAGCTCATGTAATCTCAAACTGCAATCTCGCGGTTCACCACAGACCTTATTTTCGCCATATTTGTATTTACGACGTTGCCATACTTCATCTACGTTGCGTAGCCATAAGTTCCAGAACTTGTCGAACCATATAAGCCACCCTTCCAAACTTCCACGTATGCCATGTTCATTCCGCACTAACACACGCACACGACGTTGTCCTTTCATTGAATGCTTTAATGCTATCATTGGTCCAGGCACTCCATCCAGATATGTAAACATATTATGCATATCCTTTACTTTGCGTGCACTTCCTTTAATAGGCATTTGATGTGGTTGGAATCGACGTTGCTGCGTCTCTTCGGGGATTATTGGTATTGGTCTTTGTTTAGAAATACTTGGCTTAACGCTCGATGTACTTGAACCACCATCTTCTTTTGGTATGTTTTGGTTTACAGTTGGTGCATTACGCTTGTTAAGGTTCATAATACCGAAACGTTTAAGTGCACTTTCAAAAGCAGCCAAATTTTGGTAAATTACTTTTGGCTTTTTTTCACTAATGCAGTATCCTGGAGCATATAGCGCGCGTAATGGGTCAAACTTTTCGCTGGTGATGTCCAACTCACTGTCAGCAGACATTGGAGAACTTGGTGGAGGCATATCGCCCGTATCAGATTTTTCTTTCGTCGTTTTTTCCTCATTGTGAGGTACGATATCTTTTTGTTCGCTAATTTTGTGGCAGATATGTAATTTGTTTAGAAACTTTAATTTTTCTAGCTTTTAAGAAATTGAAAAAAAGCCTAGTAATAATTAATACTGAAACAAAACAATAATTCCGAATCAAAAGCGCCGGCTGTAAACAAAAACGCGAACAGCTGATGCAGCTAGAGATGAAACGTTACGAGTAAATACAAGTACACGCTCGATACTTTTCGTTCGATACAAAGTAACTTTGGTATCGATATTTTTGGACCAAGTACAGAGTAGGCATGAACCAAAAATACAAGGGCCCGTAGTCATAGTCGAAATAAAGTCGACTTTAAAGTTAGTTGCAGCTTTTTGACATAATTTTCAATGGGATATCTGTCAAAAAAGCTGCAACTAACTTTAAAGTCGACTTTATTTTGACTATGACTTCGGGCCAAGATCACGTAAGAACGCGACGTTGTATTTGTAACTGGTTTTGAGAAAAAAGTTTGCGAAAGCGGGTTCGTCAGCTGAGCGTTTGTTTACATCACAAGCACCACTATTTTACACTTTTATTCAAGTAAAGAAGAGTTAATTCAACATGACAACACATTTTAAGGCATTTTGTTGCATCATTTTACCTAAATTGTGCGTTTAAAGTGGCTGACAATAATTTTGGCTAATTTTGGTTTTCGTTGTTTTCTTTGCTTTGTTTACTTTTCGCTCGTTTTCCAGTGAAACAAGATAGCGTAGAACCCGTTAAAAAATTCGACTTTTTTCACTCTCTTGTTCTTACGTGATCTTGTGTCTTTCGTTCATGCAGAGTAGGTATCGAAAAATACTCGTATCGAAACCCGATACCTACCGGCTGTCTTCACATACTTCAAAATCTCGCTTGCGTTCTCCTTTTTTATCTCGCAAGCGGGATAAAACCCCTTATTCCAGAACCCGAATTTTCATAATTCGTAATTCGTAGCTACATTACGAAAAACGAAAAATCGACATGCTGCAATCGTTGCGGAAACCTGTGCAGCATTGCCAGCTATCAGTTGTTTTTCGAAGACATCTGTATGAAGGAAAACAAAGTGGAAAGTAATTAAAAAACATTTATCAAGTGCTTATTTATTGTAAAATTGTTTGATTTTATATATTTTGAAAGAAACGATGGATTCTATTGCATTTGCAATTATAGCAGCATAGTAAAAGGCCGTTCGCTCCAGACGATTTTTCGTTCAACTTTTGCGTTCAACTCACACAGGGTTGCACGAAAAAAAAATTGAATGGCTCTAAATATCAAAATATAAAAATATTCACCATAAATTCCATTGTTTAACTTTGCATTCTACTTTTGATTGAACGGCCTTTCAACTAATCGCTTTCAACAAAGTTGGTCGCCAGCCAACATTTAGGGCCGGTTGCTCAAAGCCTGGTTGACACTAATCCCCGGTTAAACATCGTTATCGACGTTACCGACACCGTGTTATATGCATGAAGTCGAAAACGTCGATAACGATGTTAACCGGTGATTAGTGTCAACCAGGCTTTGAGCAACCGGCCCTTAGCGTGATTTTCCAGCACGTGAAGAAAGCGGATAAGACAAATTTTGCTTCGAAATTTTTTCCTACACTGTAAAGCTGCCTTTACATGAGGCGATTTTTTGACAGGCGATAACGCCTGCAAAAGTTGACTTGCTGGCATGAGGCGATTTTCTAGGCGGTTCAACATTGCTCCAAAAAAAATCGCTCGGCTAAATGGTGATTCAAAAATCGCGTGCCTCAAAGTAGCCCTGTTCTATCCATGGAGTCGAAGACGTCGATAACTATGTTTAACCGCAGAGTAACCGGCCCTAAATGCTCTAAAATGCCCACAATATGTAGCTGCGGTTGTGGTGTAATATTGCTGATGTAGCTAACGAAATAGTTTGTGGCTGTGGTATTACATTCTGGTTAGCGAGTAAAACACAACTATTTAGGGCCGGTTACTCAATGTCTGGTTAACACTAATCTGCGGTTAAACATCGTTATCGACGTCTTCGACTCCATGCATATAACAGGGAGTCGGTAACGTGGATAACTATGTTTAACCGGAGATAAGTGTTAACCAGACATTGAGTAACCGGCCCTGGGTACAATAAAACTAATCAGCTACGTATAACAATTCATATTACTGTACCGTATGCCTACACATACATATTATTATTATTACGTCCGGAATACTCGAGCTATGACCTTAAAATATCCATTGTGCTAAACGCTAATTGAAATCACTCCACTATTCACTATTCCAGAAGTTAGGCTTTTTGGAGGGTGCGATGTTCCAAATTTTGCACGGAGAAGACAGTCGTTCCCCATGGTGTATCAGTGTGCTATTTATGATACGTGGGCAGTCATAAAAGGCTCGGTACCACGCTAGTGCACTTGGGCTCCACGATTTGCCAGACATTCTGGCCTCTTGTTGCCTTCAAGCCCTTCATGTACCGGAACCCACCACAGCGTTACGTTATTGTGGGCTCCCAGGTGGTTTAACCCTGGACGTGCTTCGTTAGTCGATCCGACTAACAAAAATCGTGTTTCGCTTCGTATCTCTCTCTAAAGTCATTTACCATTTTGTTTATTATATGTAACAGAGAAAATAATATGTATTTAATATTTTGTTTATGTGTTTGAAAAACTATAAAGAACTAAAATTCATAAAATGTATTTTCGTTTTTAACTCTTTTATGTTTGTTATTTCAAAGAATGTAGATAACAAGAAAGGACAACTCGTTATAATTGTGGCGAAAGTGCGCAACAGGGGCATGCCTTCTCTTCTGCCCTAGTGCGTTTTTTGATTGGATGAAAGGAGAAGACACGTCCCTGTTGCGCACTTTCGCCACAATTATAACGGGTTGTCCCTTCTTGTTATCTATCTTCTTTGGTTATTTCAATTCAAAGTTGGTGTTAGTCGTTTCGACTCAGGGTCAAAAGAGCGAAGCACTTCCAGGGTTAAAAGACTCTTTGAGAATAATTTTGTGTGTGTGTGTGTGAGAAAAATGTCAAAAAGCGAGAAAGAATGCAAAAGGAAGAAGAAATTTTGCAATAGAAACGTAAACAATTTGCGGAAGTGTGACGTCATATAAGACTCTTTCCCATGAACCAAAAATACAAGATCACGCGGGCAGGAGAGTAGCCCGTTAGAATCGCATTAAGGAAAAAAGTTAAACGATTTTGACATTAGCCGTTTATTTACATTTCTTCGTTGTTTACAATTTGATGGTGGCTTTTTACTGCAATTTTCTTCATTTTCGCTTGTGAGAACGTGTGTACACATAAGATAAAGAATAATTTAACACAACGGCATGATTTTTATGAGAATTTGCATAATAAAAATGATTTTTCATGCGTTCAACAATTTCGCGGTTTTCTCCGTTCTCTTCGTTGTTTACTTCTTACAACAAAGATGGCGTCGAGATTTCGGCAGCTAGAAAATAACTTTTTTCGTTCTTTCCTTCCCGCGTGATCTTGTGTCTTTCGTTCATGATTCTTTCCCGTATCCCTCAGGATCCCTGAACAGCCCAGAAATCATTCCTGTACTTAAAAAATGGGTAATAAATAAGTATAGAGCGAAATTTGGAACGAATTCCTGTACTTAAAAAATGGGTAATAAATAAGTATAGAGCGAAATTTGGAACGAATTTGATTCTAGATGTCTTCTTCTTACTGCCCGAAACAGCCCGGACTTTTTTCGGGGTAAAAGCGGTTAAAGTGTCGAAGTGCATATCAGCTGTTCTGTGTTTACATGTTGCTTGCATTTTAGTGCTGCAAAACGGAAGACGAGGCCAATCTAGGAGGGGTTGAAAGCTAAGGCGCGATATACGGCTGCCGTCAAGATCTGCGACCGACTTAGCGATAGGTCCAACCGGACACAGGAGGAGGAGAAGGAAAAAAGGTTGCCTTGGGCTTGGGAGCAGGTAGAGAACGGCCGAGCGTACTACGCTGTCAAGCCACAATTCTCAGCTAAGGGTCCGAAGTTCGCAAACCGGGTCGAGCAGCGGATTGTGGCGGCGCAGGCGAGCAAAAGCCAGCGGTCTTTTAAGAAACATAAATGTAGGGATGATGCTACGAGGCCAAACGTCATACAGATCATACAGAAGCACTCTACATCCAAGGCAGCGGCGGCCACCAATGTGATTGCCAAGCGACATCTGGCCGCGGTAGTGGAAATGGGTGGAAGGAAGTGGAAATGAAGCTGCTTAAAAGTTATTCGCGAAAATGGACGCGGAGTTGAATGCGCCTTTCCGACATTTGACGAAATAAGGTGGTTCAGCGGCGTCAAAATCATAAGTTGTAAGGATGATCTCTCTTCAGCATGGGTAAAGACCTATGGAAGGTGGCATACCTCGAGGTAGTACACCGCAGCGAGGTGAGATGGACACTGTGTCCAACCCAGAGAAGGAGCCGGAATGTAATGCCTAAGGTCATTCAAATAAATCTCCATACAAATAAAATCACTTCATCCGAGCTCCTCCTCAGCTTAGAAGGGGCCAGCGACGATGCGGCTTTAGTCCAGGAATTTCGGCTCGCTTCGGGCAGCCTCAAGTAGGAAAACTACACTATATATTTTCCCAACGCGCATAATAAGGTAAGAATGGCAGTTATGGTAAAGAAAAATTGCGCTTTTTTTATTGATAGCTAAAGGACGTCAACGATGAATCGCTGCTAGTTTCGTTTTGCTACATGGCCCACGACATGGAAGCACCGCCGAGGCAGCTTCATAGACTGGTACAAGTGGCAATAGGAAGCAACCGCTTATAGTTGGATCCGGCGTAAATGCCCATCATTCGGTGTGGGCAAGAGCGGACATGGGAAATGTTTAGTTATTGGCCCATCGTTTTTGGGGTGGGGGCGGAGGGGGCGGGGGCGTGGCCCCCAAACCCCCCTCATTCGAAAGGGGGCAGTCGCCACTTTACGAAGGGGGGGCTGAACACCTTTTGCAGAGAACACCTTTCTACGTAGGCGGCCTTCGGCCGCACTTAGGGATTATAACCCTCAGGCAGTAGAATTCTCCTTTCTGTTTTGCGAAGAAAAGGAGCTGAATACCTTTTACAGAGAACACCTTTGTATATTTTTAATGCTTACAGGGTTATATCCTATTTTCTTTTGTCTCTCATTCTTTTGCATATTTTGGAGTTTGACAGCTGAACGACGCATGATTTAGAAGGTGTTTTTATTTAGCAAATTGTGATTAATTGGTTAATATTAAAGTTATAAAGAAAGTTATAGCTCATCGAGTAAAGTGTAAAGTGAAGGAGAATATAAAAATATATTGCTGATGTAGCTGCTTTAAGGAGAATAGGAGTGATAAATTTACGCTAATTTCCGAATTTTACAAAAAAGGGCATATTTCAAACCCAATTTGTAAATAAATTAGTGACCCAAAATTACAATAGTGAATGTTAAAATAATGGGTAGACCCTTGGCTACAAGTGTGTGTAATTTTTTTTTGGATCCGGTCACCCCTTTGGACGCAATACCCCGAAATAAGTGGGCCACTTACTAAACAGTACCCGCGGACATAAATGAAAGAGGTGAGTCATTTCTTAGCTGGTTAAATCCTCCTAAAACGCTGGAAAAAATTCTTGACACTCACATCAGGGACACTCTGCCGCCAGGCATCTTGGCTAAGGCCCAACATGTGTACACTAAGGGCAAGTTCACGGAGACTTCACTACACTCGTTAGTACAACACATCGAGAAAGCTCTAGAATGCAAAGAATATGCTCTAGTGGTATTTCTAGGGGTTTTCAACTGCCGAAATTTTACTTTGCGTTTGGCACAGCAAAATTAAATATATTTGTACACCATAGTAAATTTTTCCACCCAGTCTCACTACGGAGAAAAAATTTAACGATTGGCACATAGCCTTATGCTGCGTTTACATAAGATAATTTGAGATAAGACAATTTAAAATACGTATTAGTTGTCAATTTTTTATGTAAAGTAGGCATCCAAACAATTACATATAAAGACAATAAATTTATCAGCAACCGAGGTTAGTGTCGTTTGGCGAGAATATCGTATCATTTACTAAAATAATCAAACAGAAACCAATTTTTCATAATTCTGCGATTTTTGCGATTATTTATTGCCTATTTTCACCATATTAACCCAGACATGACCGAATTGTCCAATTTACTGTCCAATTCACTGTCTTCGATACCCAATTGCAATTTGAATTTGTAACTTTTTGCACGAAAGATCTTAATTTAAATACCAATTTTACTCATGTTTGGCTTGCGATTTCGTTTGATCCTCTGCTGTTCTCTAAAATCTGTTCCTTCTTTATTTGTTTAAAGAATTTCTTCTTGATTAAAATCGTTCAAAGTAAGAATATTTTGGATTAATATCTATTAAATACCGTATCGCAATTTCGTATGCGGCTATTACCTATTCTGTGAGCTTTGAGTAGAACTCATTCGTGATTTTATCGCTGATAACAATGAACACTTTCCAAAATGGAAGCGTTGATTTAAGAAACTCATAAATTCCATTGGCTCCAAATCTGCTGGTTACCTACGCTACTTGCATTCAAAAGTACTAAGGGTATTCACCCCAATTTCGTTAGTTTTAGGAAACCGCTAGTTGATACTCGCTAATTTTATCAACTGTGAACGTTCTTTTCAGCTTACTTTTGTTAGTCTGGTAAACTATTTTTACGAACGGCTGATTCGTGGCATTTTGCCTATAAGAAGAAATTCGGAATACCGTAAAAAGTGGGAAATCTAAAATAATTAATCATTTAGTTGAAAACGCTGTTGTTATGCCTTTCGACAGAGGGCGGATCTAGAGTTGTATAAATGTCGAACAGCTGATTGCAGTTTAGGCCCGTCTGCACTTGGTCCTTCCATTGCGTTCGTAGGGCTCCCACGTTATTTATAATCGAAAGATATTTTCACCGGAGCGTCGTCATCCATGCGCACAACAGGGCCAAGCCAGCACAATTGCTGTATCTTTATGCGCTTAACCATAGCACAAACAGTTCACCATTTCATCTACTTCGGTACCCATCGTCCACAGGAACAGGGCCATAGACCTTGCTTAGAACAGTTCCCGCGTAAGCACCCAAAGCTTTCTAATGTTTGTTCGTTATCGCCCACGTTTCGCCGCCATATACAAGGACTGGTATGATGAGTGATTTGTGGACCGTGATCAGTTGCCTACCGAGCCCAAACGAGCACCTGTTGATAAGAGTTGTTCTTTGCTTATTGATTGTGTTTGTTCAGGATCCTATATAAACAAGTATTTTTAAGTGTTAAGTGTCTTATCCTCGATCACCGCAAGGCCAGCCTCTTTGGCTCGTCATGTCGCCTTGTCTAAAACCAAGGTCCAATCAGTTGTTTCATGAAAGGCCTGAGTCTTTCACACAGTATCATCCACCAGACCTTACGGGCAATATTAAGAAGACATGTTCCGCGATAATTGACGCAAACCTCTGTATATTTTTGCTTATGGATTGAATAAAGTAAACAGAGATTGCAACAAGCACTTTGACGCGGGATTTGAGCCTGTATATTGTCGACCTCGGGAGCCTGGAGGTTTTAGGCCGCCCAATTGCTGTTATCACCTTCTTGGTGGAGTGCAGGAACGTGGGCATCGTACCATTGGTCTGGGTTCTTCTTTATCAAACGCAGGTGTCGCAATTAAAAAGCGGTCAAAAGTATTCCTTCAATATCTCAAGTGCACTCTGGACATCTGTTACCAGATTTCCATCTTCGTCTTCACAAGAGCCACCCACGGTCTTTATTTATTTTATTTATTTAAACAATTAGTAGCACGGTATCAGCGCATGTACCACTACACCTTAGCTGCAACAAGGCAGTGATCCGAGTTGTTGTTGAGTTATGTTGGCTTCTCAAGTAGAACGCCCAAACGAAATTCCTAATCTATCATCGGTTGGTTGGACGGGTACCGCACGGTTTACTACAGTTCACTCAAGCCAGATGTGAAGTTTTAGGTCTTTCGAAACTCCTTCCACTTTTTCCGCTTGTATCTCCAAACTGAGAAACCTTATGCGAGGATTTCCGGGACGGCCTTGTGGAGGTGGTCATGCTCATTTTCCAGTACAGCCACTTCAGGTGGAAATTCGGTGCAGATTTTCACAAGACTTTGGGACGGGTTGAATTGAGTTTCTGCGGCAGTAATCATCTTGCGGGAATGGACGTTCGAAAACGTACACGTTTGGTGGTGTGTAAAGGCCGGCGTAAGTGCCCCTGGGCCCGTGAAAATTATTTCAAACTTAATTTCCACGAAGATCAGACATAACTTCCATGGATGTTAATTCATAACATAACTTCCAGAAAATGTCCATGAAGATGTCATGGAAGTAATATCAATACTTAAATTCTGAAAACGATTATTATTAAGGAACAAAAATCGATTACTGTTTCAGTGCAATAATGAAAATAATATTTTTTTTCATTACTAAGCATAAATTTTCGAGCAATACTTTCAATATTTACTTGACACTCTGTTTATGTGACCACAGGGAATAAATCCAATTTCGGAAGAACTTGTTTTACAATTGATACAGATTTTGAGACTTCCGAACTTGGGAATTTCTTCGGGCTCGTCAGAAGTGTTTGAGTTCGAATTTTCCTAAGAAAACTCGATCACGTCCTCATCCAATTCATCCTCAGTTTCAATATCGAATTTCTCTTCATCTTCGTTTTTTAATGAAGTTTTATCGATTATCTTTTCTAAACCCACTTTCGATAAAAATGGTTCAATATTTAATTGGTTGGCTAACACAGGCGTTCCAAAACTTTAAGATAGGCCACACTTAATAGCTTTCAATTTGGAACCTCACATCCAATGATTGAAAATCAATAGCACTACAATTTAAATATGAACAAAATCTTTTTTTAGAAAAATTATATGAGCAAATATCCAGAGTTGTTTTTTTTTGGTGTCATTCCTTCTTTCGGCAGAAAAAAAACGTAGCTGTAAGAGCACCGAAATTACTAATTTTTTCATTGTCACTCGAAAAAATTATAATTGTTTTTTTAACATCTTTGGTAAGTTTTCAAATAGAATGTTTATATTATGTAGAGGCAATGGACTTTGGCATCAAAAGTTAAAAAAATGGCAGTGTGCAGAATATTTGGCGCAGCTAATTTGTAATTTTTAAAATTTAAAATTTTTTTATTTCAATAATTTAAGTTACTTTCAAATGTTAAAATTAAACAATGAAAATATTCTTCTTGCCAAAACAAAGGAATCTAGTTTAATAAGACTAGTGTATCACCAAATGAAAAAATTACTTTGAATAAAAGATGACTATGATTTGAGAAACTACAATTCCATTTTTTTTTATTTTTTTTGGCAAACTCGAAATTCAATCTAAAATTGTTATATACATGAAGAAAGAATATGTGTGCATAAGGATTACTGTGTAAAAATCTTAAATGCCAATATTTAATAATTTTTAAATAATATGGCCTTTACGTTAAGGCATGAGAGTAAACGTGTTAAATGACTGCGCATGGTGCTGTGGGGCGTATACGTTACATACGCAACCACGGGTATATGAGCATGAGTGGTTATTTTTACTTTTTATTATTATTCTCAAGTTACATACCAGATGACAGTACGAATGGCAATTAAAATAGGGAGGTTTTAGTTTTTAAAACTATAATTTTTTATTTTATTTTTGGTACATACATATGTATATCTTTTTTAAGTTTTTATTTAAATACAATTTCGCGATGGAATCTTGTTATTTATAAGAAACTGAAGATAATGCATTTTCAATGATAGGGTGAATCGTCATTTTCGACCAAACACAAGTTTTTGTTGGAAAATATAACAACTCGTGAGATTTGCTCATACATACTTTAATTTTTGATGTGAAGAAAGAAATTGTATCACAATTGTATAAATTATTGCTTTATAGTTCGGTATAGAACTTTTCTTTGCGTGAACAACTCAAACCGGCTGCCGACCGGCAAAATTAATCATTTCACGGAAACCTGCTGACTTTTCTACGGAAACCTTGGGCTCCGCGGCACCAACTTTAGGAAGCTCTGTTCTAACAACAACTTAGAGACCTTATCGATTTCAGCTTCCCGCTGAATAGTTTGTTTTCATTTCTTGAGCTGCGATTGATAACTCGCGAAAATTGGATAGAAATAGCTTTCTCTTCAGGGTTTAGAAGCGAAAACAAAAGGAGAAAATTTCTGCTTATAGGTAAACGTTTCCCTGATGTAGTATTATAGCTTGCTACCTTCGAAGTTGTATGCATTTTTGAACATTCAACATTTTCTAAAAAGAAAGCAGACCTAAATTCAAGACTTGAAAAAGTGGAGTTAATCAATTTGTTCGGCTAATTTATTACAAAATTACGAAAGTAAATCACTTGTGAAAATTAGATTAATATTTATGTCACGGGAGGGACAAAAAAAAATAACCTGCTTTTTGGAGCAGATATATTTTACGGAAACTGCGAATTTATTTCACTTTTCTGTGTGAACTTGATGTCTTGTAATAAAACAAAGAACAACGAATACAAACATAGCAAAAACTACAACAAAAATTATGGCTTTATTATAATTCGAAATTTCTCTGTGGCGGGTGGGACTACGTTTGTCTCGGGTACGAATTTTTATACGAAAAGGAGCTTTTAGTCTGGTCCATATTAAAGATTTATTATTAGAAAATATAAGAAACCAGGCTGTAGTTCAATTCACTCACGTTTTATCTTAGGATAGTGCCTTTTATATAGAAGAAAATGCCTTACACCGTCAGCCAATAAAATTATTTAAAATCAACGCGATTGCCTACCGTCTTTCATTTTTACCTACTTAAATTTAATGGGCTATAAAACTACATACCTAGAATTTTTCTAAAAATTCTGAACAAAAAGTTTAAAATGTTTGGATGTAATTGTTAAGGTTTGTTGAATTTTTATAATTTTTGTACAAAGTTTGAAATGTGGATTTATGTGGTTCTGATTATGTAATAAGCTAGACTTTTACAAAAAAAAAAAAAATTAAACATTAAATAAACAAAAGAAAAAACTAAAACTGGTCAAAATGTCACTTAACTTAATCAGCTGACCACAAGGGTATATAAGTAATGGGCGAGTCGAAAGTTATTTGCCAGTACTTGCAACTTATGCACACGCTTGTTAGGTTTTTGAAGAAAATAATTTTTTCAGTGAGGTTCAGTTTCCCATGGAACCACCCATATACAAATAAAAATTCATGCATCGGGCTCCAAAAATATATTCTCAATGATATTTGGGATCAAAGGCCAGAGTAGGTTTTTTTAGGTGGCTCCATGCGTGCACTGAAGTGGAGGTTGGAAGGAATCTTCTCTGACATACGCAGCAGAAATAGGTTTCTGATATGGTGCTGGACTCGATGATAGCCCGAATAAAAAGAACGAGAAGCAGCTTTGCTTCAACGGTACATTTTACCCAGAAAATTAATAGTTTTGAAATTTGCCATTCATACAAGTGCTACCACGCACCAGCTTTAAAGCGCTTACCAACTTCCCTAAACTAGGTACGCTTTGAAAATGCCACATTCCATCCCTGCTAGAACTGTATATGAAAGTTCACCAACCACTAGAATAGAGAATTCTTAATTACAAGACACAATAGGCCATATTAACACCTTTGCTGTAAAACGTGTATGAAAGGCTAAAGCAAGTAAAATTTATGCGTAAAATATTTACTCGGTCACAACTAAGATTCTGGGAACTATTTCGGGATTTTCGAGACTACTTCGATATTTTTAGGAATTTTAAGACAAGTTGGGGACTAGGTTGGTATCTCTTCGGGACTAATTCATGATCAGTTTAGTTCGGGACAAGTTCACAGCTAGTTCATGACCGATTCATAGGGTTCTCGAAACCGGCTGTAACGATTTTGATGAAATTTTGTACACAGACAATGTTTTGGATTTTAAGGTTATCTGAGTAGGCATTATCTCCGAGAAGACTCGTATAAGGTTGCCAACTATGCGAAATTAGTTACAAATTAATTAGAACATCACAATATGGGTATCGAACGGAAGTTATTTTGAAGATCCCTAATTCAAAACAAAATTTATTAGGGTTGCCACCTATTTTGAATCACATATTTATTTAAGTTTTGGTTTAAAAAAAAAGGTAAAATATTACTATGGTTACCAAGCGAAGGTTCTTAAATACTGCTTTCCATATATACAAAATGTTATTCCTTAAGACAATAGTGCCAGTTTGTTCAGAAAATATTTTTCATCAGGGTTGCCATGCTTCTATGTAATACAAAGTTCTATTTTGTTTTTCAATCCGCATTTTTTTATGTATAGACAGTACATATACGTGCAAGATAGGTACCATTTATTCTAGCGCATTTCGAAATAGGGTTGTCACCTAAATTTTGGAGTAAGGAATTTACTAAATAGATATCGAAATCCTTTTTTTGTTTATTTCCAAATTATTTTTTTAAAGCTAACCAAATATTGAAAACTTCAAAAAGTATATGCACTCTCAGTCAACCTGGTACTAATTTTTTAAAACAAAATAAAAAACGTTTGAAATAAAGGGAATGATACAAATAAGGCAAATCGGAATATGCGCTCTCTGTGAAGACAATACCTATAATTATTGTACCATGAAACGTAACCAAGATTAAAGTAACCATTTTGAGTACGCGTGCACGCCTATTATCTTAGAATAACTGTTGTAACAGAAATTCGGGGTTAGTGGTAATTTGTATGCATTCTTTCTCCATGACCTGATTATATTTTTTGTTTTGATGTAACGCTTTAATAAAATAAGTAAAACAAGAAGATAAATTGAAATGACCCCGAGAGTGATAGATTAACGTCAGACATGATACTGACTTGCGTACCTCGTGCAAAATACACACATTTTTATAATATTTACTAGAAGAAAGAACCGGCGGCATTGTTATCATAACTACGTATTATCATATATACGCATATATACATACATATGTATTTACTAAAAGCTATAAGTACTATCTCACTAAATATAAAATAATTAGAAATCTTAAAGGCGGTATCAGATAAAACTATGTTGCTTCGCATGACATTTCGAGCTTTGCCAGGTAAGCGCAAAGTGCAGGAGGCATGGCACCATGAACGTTACGAGAACTCTTTAACAGTTGTCTATTCAGGTAACTATCTGAAAGCTCTTTACTGTCTTTGGAAAGACAGCGTTTCCAATTACTTACAATCATGCAGAGGCGGTAACAGATGGCTACCATTGGCCACAGTGCCTGCCCACCTATTTTTATCTTAAATCTTTTTTTTTGTGATTGCAACTTTTCAACGCTGAGCTTTCCTTGTGTTGTTCCATGCATATTTTTTTCTGCACAGAGGCATATGCGTATCTTGGCTGCAATGAGATGGTAATCTGAATCGTTATTTAGCCCTCGGAGGTTATGTATGTACGTCTAGAATACTGGAAACGTGCCTTCCCTCTACCGTAACATAATCGATTTGCTGCGATTTTTATGTTGAAACCTAGTGCTGTATACTGCCATATTTTGGGTCCCGGCGAAGTCGATCAACCTCAGCTCTTTATCGGGCATTTCGTCTTTGGAACCAAGGACCTCGTCTATCCGCTTCAATCTCTCATAGAAGAGATGCCTTGGCACCTCGCCCTTCTCTTCCGTCGGAGCATGGGCGCAGATGATGGAGTCTCTCTCCGCATTGCCCGGTCCATCGAATTTCTTGTTGTTGTTGTAACAGAATACAAATTCCTCAAAGAGTTTTTTGGGAGTGCTGCTGGAGTGACAGTCCTTGGCCAGATATAAATCTGAGTCGTTCCGGTTACGTAGACCCGACTGTCTTCTGGAGGACATAAATCAGTCGGGCAGAGGCTTCATAGTTCTTTGCATTGGAGTTCTCACATTAGCTCGCTTCTGAATGGGCGTTCGGTTGCTGCCCAGAGGATAATTGGTGTTGACTCCGGAAGGCGTGAGCTACTTTAACCGGATGTAATGGGATCGTTTTTGGCCGCTTCCTGGAGAATTGCTATCAAAAGCTTTCCCCACATGGTCGTCCTTCAAAAAACTGATCGTACTTCAAAAGTTTTGACTTTACTCGGTCTGAATGTACACATTTCTTTCTACATACATACATCAATAGAAATCTAAACTCGGGCGCACAAACGCTCTTAAACTTCTGTTAACCGGCAAATCTGTTAATGAAGTCTTTACATAAAATAAAATGAAGTAAACTAAAATAAAAAAAAAATAAAATAAGGAAAGTGGATTCTATACAAATGGACAATATCCGCTCTCCGATTATCTTTCATATTCCTGGAACCAAAATAATAAATGGTACAAAAGGGCTGGATGGCGATGCAATTGGTTTCAACTCGAGTTGAAAATTTACCGTTTATGCTTGTTGGCTCTATCCGTGTTGGATGCAACTATCGTAAGTGGAGATGAATTATAAATGTATTGCGGATTGAGAAACTCCTTCTTTATTTTGAAGTCGGTTAAAAAGCATAATTATCTAAATACCAAAGAAGCTACAAAATATTTGAAAAGTCCATATACTTACATGTATATACGCACATACACATATCATGGACATATGGATGTACTAGGTATGTCAATCCCGGGATCCCGGCGTTTTTGAGGTCCCGAAAATTTTGAAATATCGAATTGATAGTAAGAATTTGTTTCAGAATTTTGAAGCATGAACGAAACAGAGAGTATTAAGGAAAAGTTGAGTTACATCAATCTATGTCGGACGTGCTGGTAGAAGAAGTTCAAATACTTTGTAATAGAGGAGATAGGGGTCATTATTTTCAAATCGCTTATGACTACCTTTTGACAGTTCAGCTTAAAAGTGTTGAGGCCGAAATATGTTTTTCATTAATAGGTTTTGTATGTAAAAACTTCAGGTCTAGATTAGAAGACTCCGCTTTGAATGCTTTGCTCCTCTTACGAAAACTTTTTAAGTGCAATAACAACAACACCGATACAAACAAGGGCTGTGTGTTTTTAACCAAACCCACCTACCAACATGTATTTCGACCAGTGTTGCCGTTTTGATACATATGTATCCAATTGGCTCTATTTTCGCCTAAAATTTTGAGGGATACTTCGTTTTTTTCGCAGTGTAAATTTGGATACCTTTTCCCATAAGTATTCGTAAGTTGAAGGAATTTTTGTTTATTTATGTACGAGCTATTATAAGATTATTAACAGTTGGCTGCTCATCATCTATGCAAGAAATTTTGATAGGCTAGGAAACATTTTTTGTATGTATTATTTGTGGGAATCTAATCATAGTAATAAACATCGAACATTCGGAAACTTTGGCCCGTAGTTGTAGTCAGTATTTTTCCATTCTTAGAAACAGATCTGAGAAACAAACGCCCGTAGTTATAGTCAAAATTAAGTCGACACTAAAGTTAGTTGCAGCTTTTTTGGCAGGTATCCCATTGAAAATTATGTCAAAAAGCTGCAATCAACTTTAGAGTCGACTTAATTTTGACTATAACTACGAGCCTTGGTTTCTCAAATCCATGTCTAAGGATGGGAAAGTACTGACTACATGTTAACAAGTTAAGGGGCCGAGTTTCTCTTCCATAGATGTACTGTGTAAAAATGTCCGCTCTTTTCGATGGATACAGTTTTCGATTTTGTATGGATACTTTGAAGGCTAAGGCAGTGACAACATCGATTTCGACCCGCTGAATCCGATTCTGAGATCCGTTTGACTCATACTCATTCAAAAATTCCAGTAAAATGCGAAAAAAATGCCAAACAAATTCGCTATTCGCCATTTCTTTACAGAGTGAAATAAACATGTTTAGAGAAATTTAATATTTTTTTATTAGTCATTATTCGTTTTACTTTAAAATTTGTCTTATTTTATAAATATCGCTAGCTTAAAGCTTAAACAGACGGCAGCGTTGATCCGGATCAACTCGGGAATAAACTGCAGTTGATCCGGATTAAGTCCGAATTAATCCGAATCAACGCTGCAGTCTACTTAAGCTTTTAGAGTGCAAAGTTGCACAGCCTCAATTTAAAAATTGTACAGGAGAGGATAAAGCTTCTTATAGCCATTTCTTCAAGTATTTCGCAAATCTTTTAATACAAAATTTTGCCTGTTTAAATCAAAGCAAGACTTCATACGAATCGGAGGGTTCCGATCTTTATTAAAAGATTTCGAATTATTTTGGCCTTATCGAATTTTCGAAGCTTTTTTTGGACTTAGCAAATTTTCCTTTCATTCAATATAAACGAGAAAACATAAATCAAGGCCTTTACCTTTTTCGAAACGATGCATTTTTAATTTATCTAGCCTCCTGTATCAAAATATGATTTTTGATAAAAAGTGAAGTTAGCAACTTTTCACTCTAAGCTAGCGATATGTGACTTTTACAATCAGTTTATCGTAAATTTGAAATAGTTTTATTTCATGGTATGTTTAAATGCTTTCAGTTATTGAATTTTTACTCATATTCATAAAAGTTATGGCTCAATGTGAATCCAGGGATAAATCCCGGGATCCCGGTGTTACTTAAAAAATATCCCAAAATGCCGGGATCACAAACTTTCTCATATTCTGGCATCCCTAGTATGTAAATATGCAGATACTTAACGTTTTGCTACCGCGGAAAAAACTAACATTATCCACCGTTTCGGTCCATTGGACCCCTATGTAAGTAATAATGTGGGCCCAACGGACTCGGGCTGGTAGTTTCCGCTAGATTTATAACTGCAATACCAATTACTAAAAAAATTAACATAATCCGTATATTATAGACTACATGAAAATTAGCAAAGTAAAGGAGTTACGGAGCTCAAAAGCATCAGACATTGACATGGGAATACAATGAAATCTCATTTGGGTGTAATGGATCCGGCCGGTAGATAAACTTTACGAAAACAACAACAACTTACGCAAAATAAAACCAATTTATTTTTTCAATAAATTTTCATGTTTCAGTGTCGAAAATATGTGCGTTTCGAAATCAGAAGACACAAAACTACCACATCAAAAAGTAATAAATTTAGCGATTGTGAACTTTGTTCATATTAAATTTTAAGTATTCGGAGTTAATACTAAACAAAAACTATAAGCTTCAGTGTCCGGTGGAGAGGAACTGAAAGCACAAATTTAAAAATGTTTCCTTGAAAAGTCGAGTTTAAGTCTTTAAGAGCAACCATAAACCGTGTTAACATACCTCTAGTTTGTAAGTATTTTCTGGCTAATTCCTAGCAGAATCCTAGTTTTAAGTGGGTCGTAGGTACTTCTGGCCAGTTTGAAATAATAAACTTTTTCCGCGACCTAGACTAATCTTCACACAAATAAGATCTAGTTATTTGGATTTTTCTACATAACTTTCAAACTATTTGGCAAACATATCCAAATATTTACCGCTTAACCAAAAACATTTATTGTCCTTTGACCCATCATGTACATTTATACGTATGTACATTAGAGTGGTCCAAAATAATAATGTCGGAATTTTAATGCCGCCACCCCCTAGGATTGTTCTGAACCGAAAATAAATATACCCCTATTTTTTTATTTTGAAATCAAAAAATATTTAGGGAGTGCTCACAGCGCTCAAAGTTTTCCATGTATTTTATATGGGGAACAAAACAAATTTTCGTAAAAATTGCATACAACTCTTGAAAATCAATATTTTTCAATCATAAAACTGTGGTTCTTTTCAGGAGACTTCAAATATTGATATCCAATTGTTTATTTAACCATTTTTTATGATTAAAGATTTTTTATTGGTCCCCCCATTGCATTTTCAAGGACCCATAAAATATAGTCACCATGAAAAAATTGTTAAAGGAACAATTGGGTATTATTACCGGGAATCTCCTGAAGATAAGCAAAGTTTTCCGATCGAAAAATATTGATTTTCAAGAATTCCACACTATTTCTACGAAAAGTTGTTTTTTCCCCATATAAAATACATTGAAAACTTTGAGCGCTTTGAGCACACCCTATTTTTTTTTATATCAAAATAAAAAAACAGGGGTATAATTTTGTTTGGTATGGAACAATCCTAGGGGCTGGCGGCATTAAAAATGCGACCATATTTTTTTACATACATTTTTGGACCACTTTAATGTACATATGTATATACAGTCAGTCAAAAATGTTTAGGCAACAATAATTTGAAAAAATGGTAGAAGTGATAGCTATTTAGGAAATCACCACATTTCCTCATCAGGCTTCTTTCAGTAGGGTTCGAACCGAATCGAACGGCTAAGTTCGCCTTGTAAATTGTTGCAGCTTTTTTCCAACTTTTTCATTTGTTAAGCCAACACAATCAAGCGCAGCTATTCCGTTGCAATTCACACTTGATCATGTGGTAGTTGGTTTTGTTGGTTTTTTCAGATATTTTATTTTTTGCAAATTTTTTATAAAAATATGGTTAATTCTACAACAACAACCCAAAAAATCAGAGTTCTAAACCATGTGCAAAATTAAAGAAAATCCTGCAAATTTTCATTCAAATTTTGAACTTTTTTATCCCAGTCTAATTTAACAGCCGTATTCTAACAAAGTCACAAACCTTAGCTCATCACTGCTGTGATTTCTACTGCGCCTCAAAGCTTGCAGCTGCAAAAAATATGCCGCTACAATACAAATTTTTAAATTTTTGTGTATTTTTCTAGCACTCAAAATCGAATTTTTTGTGACACATTTCTCGGCGCACTAGAAATCACAACAGTGATGAGCTAAGTTTTGTGACTCTGTTAGAATAGAGCGGTTAGTATAACAAATTGCAAGTCTGACTATTGATTTTTGGCAAATTTTTTGTTGAAGGTGTCGGTCATTTTCTCCATATAAAATAATGTTCGATAATTTTTTGCCGAAAATCAATGGTAAGTCCTAACTTCCTCAGGCTTGCACTTCGTTATACTAAAATTAAAAACTGCCTATTCGAAATTTTTTTTTAAAGAGTATAAATAAAAAGTGCAGTATTTGAATGAAAATTTGCAGAATTTTCTTTAATTGTAATAGAATTAACTATATATATTTTTTTTTAAATTAGCGAAAAATAAATATTTAAACCACCGTTGCCCGTATGGCAAAACATCTCTCCACCTAAACTTATTAATGTTTACAACAAACAATATTTTAATGTGTCGCTGATTTGTATTGTATTTATTCCGTTTTTAGATGAAGAAAAACTAACATACAAATAAGCCAATCGTTTAATAGATAAACAACAAGTGGTAGGCGGAAGTATGTGCATTAGTGTGCGACTTATTTGCATGGAGACAACATTTTTTGTAAGCTACAAAGCAAAACTCTCCCTAGATAGGTTCGTTTGGTCATAAAAACGGTGCTCTATCAAAAATTTTCGAAATCGGATAACGGAAAGACGTGCCTCAAGAGCCCTAAAGCTACATAGCCTAATACATTAAATTTTACATAAAATAGGCAAACGAGAGCCTCTTTATATCGTATAACTTAATGGATTTTTTCACGCTAATCTCAAATACGCCGTTTTCATATCTCGTCAGGTTTGGAAGTTATAGAGCCTTCTTTTCGTAACTTTAGGGCTTTTGAGGTACGCCTTTCTATTTTCCGATTTTGAAAAATTTTCGCAGATCACATTTTTATAATCAAATAAACCTATTGAGTGGGTCAAAGATGGAAAATAAGGCGCACCCTAACGTGCATGCATGTGCATGTATATACATATAGACATTGACATATTTGTGTATAAACAAAGGCGTTTAGTAAAACCTGTTGTTTTGGTTTAGAGAATATTTGTTGTTGTTAACCTATAAAAAGCGATCAATGAACCTTGACTTTGTTTTATATTAAACATGTGCTGAAAGCCAAAGCAATGACTATAAAAATAGTTTTTATCCTATTTGTAAGAAAAGCATTCCAGAAATCAAGAAGGCGAGGGCTTTTCGAAATCAGTTTTCGACGTTTGGTCATATTACAATACAATACCAATTGTATTTACAGTACCTTAATGGTGTTGTTCGTCTAAACTACGTGGCATACAATAAATTCTATCTCTCTGTATCACTGTATACTTAAGCAATATTAAAATCACGATTTCGAGTTATGTGACTTTTCTGTGAAATAGAAAACCGTCGTTTTTGGGGCTAAATAAATTAATTTTTGTATTCATTTCGGGTTTGAAAAAGTATATACATATTTAACAATTAAACTCAAAAATATGAATCATTCTTAGAGCCTAAAATGAAATGTATTTAAAATAGTATTTTTTTATATAAAGCGTTAAAAGAAAAAATGTTGCACATCATTCAATTTGGCGCGTTCCGACGACCTACATATGTGACTTACACAAGTGTTCACGTTTTGATTTTTTTTTTAAATATTCGCAACGTTTTTCAAGTTTATATTTTTATACCCGAGCGCACTTGTGCACAAGGGTATTATAACTTTGTTTTTGTTATTTTTCTATAAAAATATTGTCCCAACTTTAGCCAAAACCATATTAACTTTATAAAAAGTTTTGGAAAACCAATCAAACTTTTATCAAAATTTCGACCTACATATTTAATCTGAATTTTTACAACATTATTGTGTATGCAGGTTTATAGCCCATACAATTTTAGTCCCATGAAGCGAAAGTTTCAACCGACTAAAAATCGCGTTGATTTTTTATTTTTTTTTTTGTCATAATATCCGCTACGTTTCTTAGGTTAGGGAAAAACAATGTTGGACAAAACGGGCTTCACATTCGCGTTCAGGGCACCAAAACACATGGAGCTAGAGTATTACTGTTAAAAGCACATACCACTTTTTTAGTGGGGCTACGTAATTGTAGATCTGTTATCGAATCATTTAATTCTTATTGAGTGAAAAGTTTTGGCTTTGTAAACGCCTCCGAAATCACTGTCCCTGCTCATTGAAGATCTCTTCGAGTGATGGGTTAGGGAGGGAAAAAAACTTCCTCGTAATGTGGTAAGGGTCATCTAAGCGATTTGAAGTCTGGATAAATAATTTTTTTAAGTTAACACCACGCTAATTAACGCAGCGTAAGTAATCCAGTGATTTCATGTTCGAACCTCACTGCTATACCAAAACCAAAACAAATCCTTAAGGACGAACATGCCTTCAAGTTGAAATCTCAAAAATAGAAATAAAGTAAAAAAAAAACACAACCATAACAACTACATGACTAGGTTTAATAGGCAGCAGAATAGTTGCTCTTGATTGTAGTTGGGTTGGCATATTGAAAAGTGGAAAAAACAACAACAGTTTACGTTGCGAACTTAGCTCAGTGGGTAGACCTCTGGCTTTGTAATCCGAATTCGCTGGTTCATATCACAGTGACTGTGGAGAAGAACTCTAATGAGCAGATGTGGGGATATTCGAAATAGCAGCTATAACTTCTACCGTTTGTAAACTATTGTTCTTTTCCGACAATATTTTTTAATTAAAAACAGCCTCAAGCTCAATACGATTGTTGAATTTCAGCAGCAGTTATTGTGATTTGATAAGGATTTGCTCGTACATATGGAATCTTCTAGACAGTTGCAAAACTGACGCTGACGATTTCAATCAAATACCGTTATTGGTTCTTGTTGTCATGTGGGTTAATTTTCTTGAACATTTTATAAACCAACCATGAATCGTTTTCGAGCAATTGAAATATTTTCGGTCGCGATTATGTAGTTATGGAACAGAGTGTATAAGACACTGGAATCGAAATATTTTTTATGTGTGCTCCGATTTAGTTCAATTTCGGATCATGCATTAGTCAGTTGACTAGAAATGCATATCTATAATTATCTTGTGTTGAGAGAAATATATGTATTTATCTGATTGTATATATTAAAAACATAGCCCACTAGTACATAAAAAATTTTTTTTAAAAATTTAAAAATTCGGAACTGAAACTTATTTTTTTTTTATTCAAAGTTAAACTTTATAAAGTCACTTAAATTGTTTTATCATAATTTCACAGATGTATACCACGCCTTCATATTTTCGGCAGCCTTTTTTTTAATTTTTCGACTAATAGTGTACGTGACAAAAAGTAGAGGTCATTAAGCTCCAAATTACCTTCGCTGATGCGCCTTTCGATGCGTATGTTTGTACATATGAGTGTATATATGTATGAAAGTGTGCATGCACATATATAAACAAATGAGAACTTACGCGCTTAGACCATTTTTCGCACACTTTTGTGCCATTGCTAAATATTCGCTATTTTCATATCGCTTGCTAATCACTATTATCTCCAAGATAAACACATGATTCGCAGACCATATGGATTTGTTTGTGTAATGAGCAGCATGGATCATACGCTCGCCATGTATCGTTTATACATATCCTCGTTTAAAGTACCAAACCGCGTATCGTCATTCTGCAAAACCGCGTAACTGGCATTTGCTGCCAAATATTGGATTTGCTCACACAAGCTCTTGGCTCAATTCTCACCCATTCGTTCTGAAATACGCTAGCCAAAAATTCGATTGCTTTATAACAAAGAGAACCATTTTGAAATATGAGTGTTTTTACTCTCTAGAAAATTTAATTATTTAAATTTATATTAATTTATGCAAACTCACATACGCGGTTATGCATTATCTTGATACGCCGTTTTGCATTTTGTTGATACTCGGTTTAGTACTTTAAACGACGATATGTATTTTATTCGTCCCTGTAACAAATCAAAGTAGTTCTTGAACTATCGTCGAGCTAGTTCAGACGGGATGGGCTCTGGTTCTCGATTTATACCTAAAAAATGTTTTCAACTGCCATGGCGATGTCCTAAGAAGTGGAAATCATATTTGGAGTATTTGTGAACGATTGATACTTTTATATACATACATAATTTATTACTTCTTTCGCTTTAATGATCGGTTGCCTGCACATGTATGTGCTTAAGTGTACCTGTAAACCGTTTTATCATTATAAACCTCTGACAACGCTGACTGTTATGAGTTGTATGATGAAAATGAGCGTCCATTCATATCATTCATTCAGGTATAAGGCCAGTATGCAGCTCTCAAGAAAAGCAAAAACTACATATAAAATTACGTACAAGAAACGGCTAAGAAATATTCTTGTGCTAAATTTCCTTGAGGCAGTACGCTGTTCTTAAGAAATTTGCAACGCTTTCTACCACGGTTTTCTAAAGTTTTTTTTTTTTGTGAAAAAAGAGCACAAGGCAACCCAAGGCAACAGAAATATATGCCCGTTTCTTAAGGAAAGAGTGAGGCAACAGTATCACATGACAAAATTTCGTTGAAACACACACACGAAATAATGGCAGCTTTTTTCTTGACCGTTTTCTTGAGAGCTGCATACTGGCCCATAAGAAGTAATAATTGACATACACGGTTTTGCAGTATCTCTCACCAACGATTTGTCCAGTTTATTCTCAGCTTTCACAATCTCAGTATGGGAAGTATTGACGACAACGCATCAAGTTTTAATCGGCCGTTCTGCATACCTTTTGCAGTACGTCGTAGACAATTACCAAATGTTTAAGTCAAAACTAATGTTTTGCCATACAGTCAATAAATTTTGTTGCAGGGTTATTGCGGTGTACCCATGGATATGTGTATGTATGGATGTACTAACGGCCATACGCATATGAGTTGTTTGGTTTTTTTGTACATATTTTTATCACCAACCGCACAACATACACTGTTTCTTTTGATAAGACAAGGCGCTCTCGGACGTTAAGTGTCGAAATACATATTTAAATATGTGCGAAACTCTCTATGAGTAGTGCGTATGTATGTACATGTGTATGTACGTCAATCTCATTTTGGTGGATAACTCAGTACCTGTCGGTATCAATCGCCTGCACATTTCCACTAGCTACCTCTTTGTCGCTTACGCCTGTGGTGCTTATCAATTCCTCTCCCGTTCTCTGCCTTCTACACACATGCATGCCAACGTCGATCCATTTTTCTTTTGCCACACTGTGGTGCCATGGATTTCCATCATTTATGTGCGTATGTATGTATTTTAGAGATAAGCGAACCGCTTCGATGCCGACGACTGGCTCATCTCATCGCAGACACGCTGCCGGGTCTCCAGTTCTCCGATCTCGGAGGAGCGCGAGTTATAACGAGCATTCCGTTTATATTTAGTTTTCGAGTTATTGAACGCAACGCATCGCAGGCAGTTGTGTTTAAACGCGCGGCCTTAGCGAGCAGGTGTGACGGAAGATTTCACTAAACAAAAATAAAATTTTAATAAAATAAAAATTTTGTTTGATCGGGTGAAATAACGGGAAATAAACAATTAAATATTTTACTGTGAGTGAAAATGGCAGAGTGTTTAAAAGTACGGCCGGAAATGAGCGGGTTAAATAGAAATGAGTGAATTTTGAATAGAAAGTGTGCAAACAATAAATACGAGTCCGTAGACAAAGAAGAAATTTACATTTGAAATAGTAAAACATATTATAAAATAAAACAAATATTAAGACAACGCAAAACGCGCGTTCCATTGAATTACGAAACAAAAAATAACAAACATACAATTGAAAAAGTCACTGGTATGCGCCATGAGTATGTTGTAATTGTTTATAAACAATTAAAAATTCGTTTGCTATTTAGCTTTATACAAACAAATATACATAGTACATAAACACATAGTATATGATATACATACTATGTACACATTTGCGGTTTTATTTGAATTTTTGTGGCAGTGCTTGATTTTGTGAAAAAAACCGCCAAGTGTTTGTGGCGAAGCTTGACATCGATCGTTCGATAGCCTGGAAGAACTAAAAATAATTCTTGTTTCAAAAATAATAGGTAAGTACTGATCGATACAAAATTTGTGAAAGATTTTTATTTTTTTTGTAAGGCGTGCTGAAACACCCGTGTGATAATGAGGTTGTTTTTGGATTTTATGCATGCTCAAGCAGTAATTTCTCTTGCATCTATTATGACACTGTTCTATACTGTTTTATGGCAACACGTAACGTATACACTCTGTTGCACGTGAATAGGGGAAACGCTTTTTCGTTTTTTTCTAGATTAATTTTCTTTTATTTAATTTCCATTATTTTTCAATAAAATAGTGGAACAGTTGATTTTCTTACAAAATCCATCTAATCGCAAGTTTCAAACTTTGTAGAAAATTAAAAATAAATAAAACAAAGTTTCAGTTTTCTAGTAAAATAAAGTGCAACTTTTGGAGTAGCTACAAATTACCGTTGATATTTGACAATTTTTTTACTGACGCTCTGCCGCAATTTTTTCCATGTAATGCTGCGAGCATGCATTTTATATTTATTTTTAAGGACTTTGTAATTTCAAATATATGATTAATTCCAAAAATTATTTAAAAAAATCAATGCAATGTAGAATAAAAATATGGGTACCAAATGCCAGAGGAAATTTCTGTAGAGTTTAAGAAAATTAAAATTTTTTGGATTCACAAGGACGAATATGTAATTTCTTAAGCTAATAAAGTTAGAAGGACGAAATTCGCAGATGTTATCGAGTGTATATAAGTCCTTAACATATAATTTTTTCAAAAACAAATTTTGCGAAATTTGAAGGATTTAATTTTAAAAGGACACTTTCAATACTTACCAGTCCTTCTGCACCAAAATCTCGAATCTGTTTAAATTCTACAGGACTTCGTCTTTAATTTGACACCCATACTTCTTCTCTAAGCACATTTCTCAGAATTTTTTAAAGCATTTTTAATTACTGACGTAAGAGTGAAAAACTAAAAACGCAATTTTACTATATTTGTGTTTAAAAACTACTATCGCGCGGCGTTATATGTATAATGAGCTAGACATTTATAAAAAATTATTAATTATTAAATGAAAAAAGAGATATAGCCAATGCTGGTCAAGAAAAGGGGTTTCTATTATTGCCATCAGTGCAAATTAAAATTCCTATTAGGTAGGTTTAAACCTGTTTTACTAGCTGCATTTAGATATGCAAAAAAGAAATATATCTACTCGCTGTCAACATACATAGATTTAGTTTCCTCATCGAATTTGGGTACGTTTCACATAAAAATAAAGTCGCCGTTCGAAGTCGTCGTAAGACTGTAGGCCCCTCCCCTTTGTGGGACAACATCAAGACGCACACCACAAGCTTACATATGTGTAAGCGCCAATCTATTATTATCATTATTGTCAGTACAATTTTTTTTTGTATTTTTTCAAAAATGGCTCAGCAGGCATTACTATTGCCAGATTTTTTTCTAGCCACACGGGAGAAACGTATATTTTTTCCCAAAAATACGGAATTTACAAAGATTTAACGGGACCAATGAGAAATACAGGATTTGCTTTAAAAGCCCAAACTACGAACCATATATTTACAAAGGTGATCCATTTCAACAAAGTAATGTTCAGATTAGTTATAAACTTATCGTCGTTTAAAGTACAAAACCGCGTATCGTCGTTCTGCAAAACCGCGTAACTAGCATTTTTTGTCAAAAATTGAATTTGCTCACACAAGCTCTTGGCTCAATACTTATCCATTCATTTTGAAATATACTAGCCAGAAATGCGATTGCTTTATAAGGGAGAACAATTTTGAAATATGAATGTGTTTACTCTCTAGAAAATAATTTATGCAACCTCATATACGCGGTTTTGCATTTTCTTGATAGGCGGTTTTTTTTTTACCTTAAACGACTTTGTGATGTATTTCGTTTATTTCATGACAACATTTTTTAATTTATACAAAAATATGTATGTACGTTGACATATAATTGACAAAACCTCAAAAACCAAGTAAGAGATACAGTTGCGGTCAAAATAATAGCAGCAAAATTCAAAATGATGCTGTTGGCAACTTATCTTTATTTATTGTCAATAATTTTCATTTAAAATATGGCTCCATCGAAATCAAATACCACATAAATAAAATAAAAGCTTCAAAGCTTGCTCAAAGTTCACAAAAACTAATTAAATTTAAAAAATGTTCATCAAAATTTCGATTTTTTAATTAGATGATTTTGTACAATTTTTTTGTGGAGGGTGTTGCGCATTTTCTTCCATATTAAAGTCAGTTTAGTTCATGGGTTATATGTAAGAAAATTCGCAACACCCTCCACAAAAAAAATTCTAAAAAATCTACGGTAATTTTAAGCTATATTTCTCTTACAGAATTGCATGCAATAATGCTTGCTACTCACAACAGTCACGTCAAAGCATGACCATGTTGAGTAGAAGTTTACAGGTTGAAATGCATAACGAAATTGTCGAAAATTTCGAGACAACCTTGACCCGGAGGAACATTTCAAATTTAATGCAAAATACGGGACGTCCGACGACATATGCACATCTAAATATCGACCCCTTCCGTATGTTAAATTTTTTACAAAATTTACTTTTCGATGCAACTTTGTTCTACACCCCATAACGCATCACCTGTTTAAATATAACGGCTTAAGTCCCTATCGGTTCCCCAAAAATTCACTGTAAATTTTATCGTATGTTACAATGAATTTTTTCTTGTGGGCGTAATTGTAACGGGTGATTTTTTTGAGGTTAGGATTTTCATGCATTAGT
>NW_016160248.1:36990-67705 GCF_001687245.7 Rhagoletis zephyria | reverse complement strand
CATTTAAATGTTGTATTGCCGGATTTCCAAGTGAATATGGGAAATGTCACTTGGTGTTATAAGAGGCCGCTGACTAGACCAACGTTTTTACTTGCATTAAAAAATTAAATTGCGAAAATAATGAAAATATACTTGTATGATAATAAGAATGATTACTACATAATTTTTTTGTTGATATGTTAAAAAACTGTTAGTAAGTTAGTTTTTCTTAAAGTAGTTATCTACACAATGGGGTATAGTCGTTGCGCTGGGTATGCAGTTACAGTTGCATGGCTATACTCAATCCCGACTCTTGCGTCCTCATTCGCGCACTCTGGGCAACGTGAGAAACCCATAGACGAGATGCGGTAACCAATCCGAGTGGAGTCTTGTGTCACAGCAGAAAGAGAGGGAGCTTCGGTGGGGCCACTCCGACTTATTCGGTTTAAGGGCTCACTGAAGTCTGCAGCGTCTGTTCATCAGTAGGTGTCAACTTGGCAACCCTGTCTATTTCAAGGAACCATCTTTTATCCTTTACATTTTCTCTTTCCTCTTCTCCCTTTTCTTAAGACTAGACGTACTTGAATAAAGATTTTAAATAGATAAAATAAATCAACGAAAATCTAGTCAACCCGAGGGAATATAACAAAAAGAGCTAAACTGGTGACCCCGATGTGATTGAACGGGAACACTGGAGCAAGGAAAAGTGAAGCTCCCGGATTTCGTCGAGCAACATACTGATCTATGGTTCTGGTAATTCGAGGCAGCATTCGAATCGGCAAGCATCGTGTCCCAT
This sequence comes from Rhagoletis zephyria, assembly GCF_001687245.7. Classification (NCBI taxonomy): domain Eukaryota; kingdom Metazoa; phylum Arthropoda; class Insecta; order Diptera; family Tephritidae; genus Rhagoletis; species Rhagoletis zephyria. Next base: position 66,930 of record NW_016160248.1, on the reverse strand, counting down.
AAAAAACGCACTACACCATAATCGGACAATTGCCAATACGGTTAATGTAGACACTAGACGATCTTCACACTAATCCCCACCCCCCTCAAACGTAAGGAGATGTACAACACACTAAAGGCTCGGATTATCAACGAGTTCGCCGAAAGCTCACAAACGAAAATAATTTAGCTTTTCAGCGTCTTATCACTTGGTGACCGTCCCAGTTGCTAGCCGAAATGCGCTCAAAGGCTGCTGCTACCCCAGTAACGGATGAGCCCCTAAAGTATGGCTTCGAATTCTCCCGGAGTAAGTCCGCGTAATACTATCTGCAGATGTGCAGCAATGATGGCCGACCGCATCATGGAGGCCACAAGAGGTAGCAACCCTTACATAAACGCTATTCAAAAAACAAAGTCTTAAATACGGCATTGTAGCACATCAGGACGTTAACGACAAAGCCGCACGTCACATCGGAGCACTGCAGCGCAAAATGGACGCACTCTCACGCGATCTCCGGAAGATGAAGCAACCATACCGCGGTAGGTAACGTAGCTCAACGCCAATACGACCGACTTCACGGACTCGTGATTAACACGAGACCTGCTGGTACCACAACAAGTATGGAACGAGCACCCACAAGTGTCGGTGACCGTACAAATTCGATCGCAATACTGATGTTACACAGCAGAATCTAAAAAAACTAAATTGCCGCGTACAAGCCACGAGAGGCGCTTGCCAGCTCGGCCATAGTAACGACAGTCTCCGCTTTTTCATCAAAAATCTTTACGACAACCAACAGTTTCTTTTCGACACCGTATCTCGGTGATCCCAGTAAGTGCACATAATATCTATATATAAATACGCCACAAGAAAATTTTGCAATCCCTTTTCTGAAGGCACCGTATCTCTAAAACGAATTATGCTGGCGAACTGAAACTTAGCACAGATGTATAGATTGTAAATACCCTACTTACGGTAAAAAATGGTAGGTACTGGGAAAGTGGGCGTGGCACCTCCTATACAAACTGAAAATCTCTTATCGGTCATCTCTGTAACCTCCTATGCTAACGTCCTGAAATTTGACACAGCAAAATATGTTGTCAATACCGTACTTACGGCGAAACGTAATAGATTTTTGAAAAGGGGGCTCGGCACCGCCCATACAAACTGCAATTCTCATACCGCTTATCTCTGGAACTGCTTATGTTAACACCTTAAATTCGACACAGCAACATACATTGTCAATACCGTACTTACGGCAAAATATGGTCGATTTTGGAAAAGGGGGCGTGGCACCGCCCATAGAAACCGAAATTCTCATATCGCTTATCTCTGGAACCACTTATGCTAACGTCTTGAAATTTGACACAGTTATTTATGATATCAATAACGTACTTATGGCGAAAAGTGGTAGATAATGTAAAAGGGGGCATGGCACCGCCCATACAAACTGAAATTCTCATCGCTTTTCTCTGGAACCGCTTATGCTAACGTCCCGAAAATTGACACAGCAACATATTTTGTCAATATCGTACTTACGGCGAAAAGTAGTATATTTTGGAAAAGGGGGCGTGACACCTTCCATACAAACTGAAATTCTCCTATCGCTTTTCCCTGGAACCGCTTATGCTAACGCCTTGAAATTTGACCCAGCTATTTACGCTATCAATAACGTGCTTAAGGCGAAAAGCGGTAGATATTGAAAAAGTGGGCGAGGCACCTCTCATACAAGCTGATCTTCGCATTTCGCTTATCTGTGTAAAGGCCGGCCCACATATAACCTTCGCGTTGGCTTTGGCGTTGGCGTTGGTTTGACAGAACGCACGTTAAAAGTATGCTTGCTACAATGAACCCTTGGCAGCGAATGCTTGGGCAACTAAATTAACATATTAACGACAGATAAATTAATATTTCATTTCAACAATTGCATTAGAAACGATATTTCTTGCCCGTACTTGATTAAAAAGGAAAAATATTTCACATGATTTTATTTATTTGCACGCGAAAAGTTGAGAGTTGGCCATCTTTTTGCTTTGTGTTGGCGTGAGCGTTGCCGAATTTCGGCTTTGTGGATGGCTGCATTTGAATTCATGTATTCATACGAGTAGTTAGCTGTTGAAGCGACGCCAACGCCAACGCAACGCCAAAGTTCTATGTGGACGGGCCTTAACCGCTTATGCTAACGTTCTGAAATTTAACACAGCTGCATATGTTATCATTACCGAACTTATGTCGAAAAGTGGTGTGTGTTCGAAAGGGGGATGAGGCACCTCGCATACAGAATGCAATTTCCATATCCTCTATATCTGGAACCACTTATGATAGATATGGTAATGGAATTTGATACACCTACATCTATATACATCTCAAATGGCATAAATCATTCAATTGGGAACCATTTCCAACCAGATTTCTAAATCGCATTGAATGATTGTTATTTTGTGTAATTATTTTTGAAAGGATCCCGCCCATCCCGAAATTCAGATTTTAATTTCCGAACCCGCTCATACCGACGTTTTTCAGAATTGTACCTCGGGCCCGAGGGCCACGAAATCCATCTCTAAAAAAATTCACATGTCTTTCAAATTAATTTTAAATAAAAAAAAATTATGAAATATCTGGCATCCTCCAATTATTTTGTTTTGTTTTGCTGTTCGTTTTCGTCTCAATAAAACATAAAAAGTCCATATTTTATACAAATTTTTTAAGGAAGATTTTGTGAATTTGCGGAAGTTGCGGCTCTATCGGGAGTATCGTGAAAGGATTTTGATCCCGTTCCGTCCGTTTACTTTTTACAGACCTTCCCGATACGGCCCACCTTGAGTCAGTACCGTGGGTCCGGATATTCGTGCCCATTTCTAAATTAGAACACACATTAACAATATAAAATTTGGTAGAATTCGGTAGCCCAATCATGTGATGCAAAAATATTGGGCTTTAGGCCCAATCTTGACAAAAACCCGTGTAAAACCGCCGCTTGAGAAGGAAATTTTATATTTTGTTTTACACCTTCCAGGTACTTAACCTCCACCGATTCTGATGAAAACAATGAGGAGTTTATGCAGATGTTGGCAATTTAGTTTTAACGTTCCAAAGACTCTCAGACCAATATAATCGAAAAAAGTATTTACAGTCTGTATTGGTATTTGTTTAACATAATAGTCAGCGAGGAACCGTTAGGCATCTCATCTATACATACAAATACATACATATGCATATTATTGTATATGAATATTGAGGTTCCTTTCTCGGTATAATTTCGAAAGCTACTATGAAATTAGGTTTTAAGTTTTCCTATAAATTCGCTATAAATTTAGGTGGTGGACTTCAAAACCGTCATTAGCATAAAGGAGTCAATATTGGTAATAAGCAAAATTTAAAAATGTATGAAAAAATGTCGAATTTCGACAACTGGGCAATACTAGTCTATATATAAATACGCCACAAGAAAATTTTGCAATCCCTTTTCTGAAGGCACCGTTCGTTCGATTTCAATGAAACGTACACCGAATTAAAGGATATAACTTGCTCTAATCCAGAAATGTTAGTCCCGATACATAGGGGGCGTGGCATCTGACATATAGACTAAAATGTAAAAACCACTATATCTCTAAAACCAATTAAGCTGGAGAACTGAAACTTAGCACAGATGCATAGATTGTAAATACCCTACTTACGGTGAAAAATGGTAGGTACTGGGAAAGTGGGCGTGGCACTTCCCATACAACCTAAAATTCTCATATCGCTTATCTCTGGAACCGCCTACGCTAACGTCCTAAAATTTCGCACAGCAACATATGTTGTCAATACCGTACATACGGCAAAAGTGGTAGATTTTGGAAAAGGGGGCGTGGACCCGCTCATACAAACTGAAATTCTCATATCGCTTATCTCTGGAACCACTTATGCTTACGTCCTGAAATTGGAGATAGCAACATATGTTGTCAATACCGTACTTACGGCAAAAAGTGGTAGATTTTGGAAAAGGGGGAGTGGCACCGCCCATACAAACTGAAATTCTCATATTGGTTATCTCTGGATCCACTTATCATAAGGTAATGGAATTTTATAGACCTACATTTATACACATATAGAATCATTCAATTGGGAACCATTTTCTCCCAGATTTTAAAATCGCATTTAATGATTGCTGTTTTGTGCAAAAGTTTTTAGAAGGATCTGTGTGTTTGTCTTCCGATAGGTGGCGCAGGGATTGAGAGCTATCCAAAAAAATCATATTTATGATCAGATTTGTTTCACTTTTAGAACACATATTACTTAGTACTGCCATAAGTTCTGTTACAAAATTTTGAAAGCAGTAGGCTTTGACATTTTAAATTGTATGTTGCCGTTATTCCATATTTTGGTACAATGTTCTATGCCAATTTAAATGCAACTCAGTTTGGTTTGAAATTTCGTCTAATAAACATGGAGTGGGGTGACAAAGAAAATCGGATATATGCAATGCAATTATAAGTGCGAAAATACCGCGAGTCAGATATTCACATCGCTAAAAGCTCGGTATATCCAGAATGTTTGTGTATAGTACCATTGATCGTTTCTTAGAAACTTCTCAAGTGGAGGACAGGGTCAGAAGCGGACGTCCGCGTGTTGTTCGTACGAGTGGAGCCATAAAGGCTGTGCGCGAGCGAATTCGCCGAAATCCTTTAAGGAAGCAGAAGATCATGGCCAGAGAGCTGGAATGTCTTTCAGATCCATGTCCCGACTAATCCGTGATGACCTCCACATGAAGGCTTTTCGCAGGTGCACTGGTCATCTTTTAACTCCGCGGTAAAAAGAAATAAGATTCGAGAAGCTTTTGCAGTGGCACGCAAGCAACGGCCACGAAAATATTCTTCGGGTGAAAAAATATTTACGGCGGAGGAAGTTTTTAATAAACAAAATGATAAACTCCATGCTAAAACATCCCAAGAAGCGAAAAATACTGTACCAAGGGATCAGAGAGGTCATCATCCAGCATATGTTATGGTTTGGTGGGGAGTATCCCATAAAGGCGTTACTTCCTTGCATTTTTGCGAAAAGGGTGTAAAAACTGGATTAAAAGTGTATCAACAAGATGTCTTGGAAGGCGTGGTGAAAAATCTAACCACAACTCTCTTTAATGGAGAACACTGGGTCTTTCAACAAGACTCTGCACCGGCGCATAAAGCTAAAACAAACCAAGGGTGGTTACGGCTTAATATTCCCGCTTTTATTTCTACTGAAGATTGGCCCTCGGGAAGTCCAGATTTAAATTCTCTCGATTACAAACTATGGTCTGAGTTAGAGGGTATGGCATGCAAAGTTCGCCACCGAAATTTGGAAAGTCTCAAGCGAATGGCGATCATTTTGAATAATTTTTGGTTTTATCAGGAACATTGACATTCAATAAATAAAAGCGAATTACAATACAATCTAAAAACCCCTTTTTAAANTGAATGGCCGGACCGTTTAAGGCTTGTATTAAGGCGAATGGCGATCATTTTGAATAATTTTTGGTTTTATCAGGAACATTGACATTCAATAAATAAAAGCGAATTACAATACAATCTAAAAACCCCTTTTTAAAATTTGTACACTATGTTAAATATGTAACAGAACTTATGGCAGGACCAAGTAGTAACATAACTTGGTAGCCCAATCGTGTGATGAAAAAATATTGGGCTCTGGCCCAGTCTTGATGAAAACCAGTGTGAAACCGCCGTTAGAGAAGGAAATATTATCTTTTGTTGTAAACCTTCAAGATACTTTCTCTACCGTTAACGATTCTGATGAAAAAAGAGAGAGTTTATATAGATGTGCGCAATTTAGTGTTTAACCTCCAAGAGGCTCTCAGACCATAAAGGAAAAAGCTTATATACAGTCTGAATTGGTATATTTTTGACATATTAGTCAGTGATGAACATCTCATCTATACATACAATACATATGCACATCTTTCATAAATGAAAATCGAGGTTTCTTTCTCGGTCTATTTTCAAAAACTGCTGAAGAAATTTGGAGGAGACTCCATAGACTTAGCAATAATCAATCCGGTGTTAGCTTTCATAATTCGATTTTAAGTCTTCCTGTAAATTTGCTATAAATTATACNATAGATGTGCGCAATTTAGTGTTTAACCTCCAAGAGGCTCTCAGACTAATATAAAGCAAAAAGCTTATATACAGTCTGAATTGGTATATTTTTGATATATTAGTCAGTGATGAACATCTCATCTATACATACAATACATATGCACATCTTTCATAAATGAAAATCGAGGTTTCTTTCTCGGTCTATTTTCAAAAACTGCTGAAGAAATTTGGAGGAGACTCCATAGACTTAGCAATAATCAATCCGGTGTTAGCTTTCATAATTCGATTTTAAGTCTTCCTGTAAATTTGCTATAAATTATACTGGTGGACTTCAATAGTAATTCGCATGAAGGAGTTAGTATTGGTGACAGGTAAAATTCAAAAGTGTATGAAAAAAGATGTCGAATTGCGACAACTGGGCGATACTCGTGAAATATAAATCAGCAACAACCCAGGCCATCTACGCAGAAAACGGTTCGCATATGCGCACATTTGGACTGAAAACAGCGAAATGAACTTCGGCCTCCGTCGTTGTAAAAACGCCAATTATAGGGGCGCACTACGAGCTTTTAGTCGACTTAAAAACCGATCACTAATCGACAAAACACCGAAATTACGTACATACNGAAATATAAATCAGCAACAACCCAGACCATCTACGCAGAAAACGGTTCGCATATGCGCACATTTGGACTGAAAACAGCGAAATGAACTTCGGCCTCCGTCGTTGTAAAAACGCCAATTATAGGGGCGCACTACGAGCTTTTAGTCGACTTAAAAACCGATCACTAATCGACAAAACACCGAAATTACGTACATACGTCCGGCAGACCACAACTACATGAAACAAACCAATACCTAATACGACAACATTTCATTATATATTCACAAACGGCCCGCCGGTGCACGCCAAGCCACGACCACTTACAGTACTTAATTGCGAAAGGCATTTGTCTACCGTCTAAAAGCCAATGCGCTTTGTCCCTCTACATGGCACCCAAAAAGGATAATACTTGGAGACCTAGTGGGGACTACAGGGCCTTAAACGCCGGTACCGAAACGGACAAGCACCCTATTCCAAATATACAAACATTTCATCAAGTATTATCGGGTAAAAAGGCATTTTCGACCATCGACCTGGACAAAACGCACCATCAAATACCAATGCACCCCGACGACATCGAAAAAGCGGCTATAACAACTCTCTTTGGCCTTTTCGAATTTCGATTCATGTCTTTCTGGTTGTGCAACGCGGGCCAAACCTTTCAACGGCACATCGACAGCGTATTTCGGGGACTAGACTTTGTCGTCCCATTCCTAGACGATATATGTGTCGCATCCTGTACCGAAACCAAACACAGGCAACATCTTCGAATTGTTTTCGAGAGGCTAAAGAGAAGCGGCTTAACTATTAATGCAAACAAGTGTGTTTACGGTCAACCAAATGTAAGGTATCTCAGTCATTTAGTAACGCTTAACGGTATATTGCCGCTTGCAGAAAAAGTTGAAGCCATAAACGCCTACAAGGAACCCATTATCGCAAAGGACCTACGATGATTTATCGCAATTGTCAACTTATACCGAAGCTTTATACCTGGGTCCTCACACACCTAGGATATCCTTCTAAAATCGAGTGGACTGAAGAATCGCGTGCGGTAGTCTACGACTTTAAGTCAAAATTGGCCAACGCAACTCTACTTGCATACGCAGAAGCGAACGTGCCACTCACGCTATCAGTCGATGCATCAGATAACTGCATCGGAGGTGTATTGCACCAGATAAAAAGCGACGAGACCCAATCTAATACCATCTCTACGTAACTGGAGTACATACTCAAGAGAGCTTTTCGCGATACACCTCGAAGGCAAGAATGATAGAATACAAGATTGCGCATTCCTGCGGGTGATGACGTCAAGATAGAAACGAATAGGAAAGAGTAATTGGAGATGGAGGAGAGAAAGAGTGTTAACCGTCAAACCATGGAGGTCGCCATATTTACATGCATATAAACACCTCTGTCTCCCTACATCGTGCCTCGAAGGTAAATGTTGCACGATCTACAAAGACCACAAGCCGATCACGTTCGCTTTCAAGCAGAAATCCGAAAAATCAGACCCACGACTGCTCCGTTACCTGCATTGCGTCAGCCAATTTACGACCGACCTACGTTACATAAAGGGAAAGGAAAACATAGTCCCTGCTTTTCTGACACGCATCAATGCAATGCAGCGCGAATCGATGGACTACGATGTCATCGCTGCATAACAGGAGGCAGACAGCGAGTCATGTCCATTCTCCAGGAAAACGGCCGGCCCAGCATAACCTTTAGTAAGATGAAAGTACTAAACTCAACGCGATGCATTTATTGCCACGTCCGAATAGCTATTGCAAACCTTAGATCCCAAACTCATGTCGTAGAAAAGTTGTTAGTGCTATACTTGACATTTGACACCCTGATATTCGCGGGATATAATGAAGAAGGGATTTGTTTGGCCTAACATTCACAAAGACGTCGCAGCCAGGGCCAAAATATGCATACCTTGCCAGAAATCGAAAATCCAACGACACAATAAGATAACACCTGTACGATGCAAAATCACTGAAACATGTTTCGACCATATCAACGTAGAAATCGTCGGCCCGTTACCACCTTCAAATGATTGATCGTAGATAGATTCACCCGTTGGCCAAAAGCGACACCATCAAGGACATAACCGCGGAAACCATTGCCACCACGCACAACAGCATACCACGCTCAATCCAATTGATTAGTCGAGCGTTTCCACCGCACCCTAAAAGCTGATTTAGAATGCAAAGATCATCTTAACTGAACAATCGAGCTACCTATGATCATGCTCGGACTTCGCTCAACATTGAAAGAAGATGTTCAAGCGACACCAGCGGAGCTAGTCTACGGAAAAAGCCTATGACTACCAGCCGAGTTCTTCACCAAACCGAAACCTTATCTAAACGAAGCAGAGTTTATCCAGGATTGCAGACATTTAATGAACAAGATACAGACAACGCATCACGCGACATCAAGGCCGTTCGTACAGAAAGAGCTTAGACTCTGCAACCAAGTATTTGTAAGAAACGACTCCATCGGGTCACCCTTGCAAAAGCCTTCTGATAGACCATTCGCAGTAATAGAACGCCAACCGAAATATTATACAGGTTGAAAGCAGCATTTACTGACGTCAATAGCACCGTCGACGTGAACGATAGTCACTACGAAAACAGCGAACTTCTTCCAGCAGTAATCGGCTACCACCAAGAAGATACCACATCTCGCGGGGGAAGAAAAATTCGTTTTCCTAGTCGTCTGTATCTATAAATACACACACAGACTGGAAGGTGACTGGTTGTGGCGAACTAGTCAGCGGCATCTTATAACACCAAGTGGCATCTCTCATATTCACTTGGAAAGTCGGCAATAACAACATTTAAATGTCAACTTGGCAACCTCCTGTCAAGGAAACATCTTCTATCCTTTACTTTTTATCTTTTGTGTTCTTCCTTTTCTTAAGAATAGATGTACTTGCTTTCCGATGCAAATCAAAAATTATGATTTTTGCAACGAAAAAAGTCAAAAGCCGCCGCAGTGTACGATTCAATTTCGGTTGGTTCCATACAAGTTGTATGAGTATGAGAATTTTTTTAAAGATAATTGCTGGCTTGCGTGAATATTAGGTTGGACTGTAACCTTTTCAATTAAACAACCAATTGAACTATTCCAATGTTGTGAGAACAAACTGTTCATTATTACCAAAAAAAAAAATTATTTTATGTAATAACATTATAGTATATCTGTATAACCACTTTCTCACAAATAGCCGAGTAGTGTTCACATTTGATGCTAGCATACGAATTTTTTGTCGTATCCAGTGTTGCCAACTCGGCATTTCCCGCACAATTTTCGCACCATAAAAGGGCAGATGAGATTTTGCGTCTCATTATGAGATTCCTAGCTAACTAAAATTTTGTGGTTTAATTGTTTTTTTTTTTTGCTGTTCAGTCAATGTTAAATCTCTTTATTCACACATATATTTGGCATTTCAACGTGACGGGTAGGACATTTAAACTCGTTTTTCCTCAAACTTTAAGTAATTTCTCTTAAACCCTTAATTTGACAAGTTTAAAACTGTTAACGTCTGAATTCATATATCAGTTAAACACGAAACTAATAAAGTATACAACTTAATTATATTATTTATACAGAAAATTTTCATTTTACCAAAAGTGACGGGTGCGACAACGACGACACTTTTAGCTAGTGACAAGTCGGACGCGTCACTTTGAGTGCACATAGTTGTTAAGTAAAATTAAAACTACTAATTTGATATGAATATTTATTAAAAGGACCTTATTTAAACAATGGAAAGCTAACGTATATGTAAGTTATGTTAAAAAAAAACATTTTTAACATATAACTAACCACTGTTTTAAAGTCCATGAATTTTACCTTCTTTATAGATAATTATATTATGCATTGTAACTTCAATTACATTACATTACGGCCGTGTTTATAGTCTTAGTGCTGGTTTCTCCAACTCAACTCAACTTAGTTCAGCCACTTTTTGGACTTAAGTCACAAGTTAGCCTACGTTTTACACAGCTTATTCTTGACTAAGTCAAGAAAATTGGCTTAACTAAGTTAAGTTGAGTTGGAGAAACCAGCCCTTAGAGACAACCGTAAGGCCATGTGCAACGCAAGAAAAATGAAGACCGCAGAACTGGATCTGCTGCTGCTTTAAATACTCTTTATATATATTGTTGTTATAAACTTTTATTATTTAATACTCATAAATGCGATTTTCGAAATTTAAAATGGGACAAACAGGGCGTTTTTCAGAGGAGAATGGGATTTTCGGACCTTTGGAGTTAGCAACAATGCTCGGATCTGTAATAAGCTGTGTCAAGTCAGCAAACGACCAATAAGAAGCATTTTCCTCTGACAAGAAGCAAAACGCAAGTAGAAGTAGGAATATGCATACATACATATGCATGCAGTTGAAAAGAAAGACATTGAAAGCGCATCTTAAGCTACATTTGTGCGAAAACTTCATACCTTATTCCATTACGTTAACTGTTTCAAATATTAAAAAAAAATAAAACATTTTATACATCTTGCCTATTCTTTCTCTCCGCGTAACTATAGTTCAACGACGGTCACATTCCCTCCAACACTTTGCAATGGTGATGCAATCGCGAAAGCTACCCGCAGTGGAAAGTCAAACCAGTCAGTAAAAATACCAGTTCATTAACTAGTTTGATCTAAAGCGATGGGCCACCTGTTCGACAATTTCGTACGACTTATGCGATCAGCGACATCTGCTTATGAATTTTCAAAGTCAAAAATAAAACACAATTAATTGATTTCTTTACAAATGTCGGCCGTGGTGTCGCGTGAAGACTACCAGTTCTGGTTCNAATGAAGACCGCAGAACTGGATCTGCTGCTGCTTTAAATACTCTTTATATATATTGTTGTTATAAACTTTTATTATTTAATACTCATAAATGCGATTTTCGAAATTTAAAATGGGACAAACAGGGCGTTTTTCAGAGGAGAATGGGATTTTCGGACCTTTGGAGTTAGCAACAATGCTCGGATCTGTAATAAGCTGTGTCAAGTCAGCAAACGACCAATAAGAAGCATTTTCCTCTGACAAGAAGCAAAACGCAAGTAGAAGTAGGAATATGCATACATACATATGCATGCAGTTGAAAAGAAAGACATTGAAAGCGCATCTTAAGCTACATTTGTGCGAAAACTTCATACCTTATTCCATTACGTTAACTGTTTCAAATATTAAAAAAAAATAAAACATTTTATACATCTTGCCTATTCTTTCTCTCCGCGTAACTATAGTTCAACGACGGTCACATTCCCTCCAACACTTTGCAATGGTGATGCAATCGCGAAAGCTACCCGCAGTGGAAAGTCAAACCAGTCAGTAAAAATACCAGTTCATTAACTAGTTTGATCTAAAGCGATGGGCCACCAGTTCGACAATTTCGTACGACTTATGCGATCAGCGACATCTGCTTTTGAATTTTCAAAGTCAAAAATAAAACACAATTAATTGATTTCTTTACAAATGTCGGCCGTGGTGTCACGTGAAGACTACCAGTTCTGGTTCCGAGGTCGCAGGTTCAGGTCCGCCAGAAAGTGGCTAAGATTTTTCAAGGCTTTGCATGTCGGCCTAAGCGACTGTTAAAGAGCCGCGAGCAAAATGTCATTTCTTTCACGGAGGATGAATTGACCGACTATCCCATCATGGTATGATGTTACTAGTATTTCTACTGGTAGATGCTGATGCATAACCAGACAACTGACATCCCGTAGGGCGTCGCCATATTAAAAACACCAGTCGCTCACATTGAAAAAGGATAGAACTTGAACTAGTTGGACTGAAACGCAACTGGTAGCATTCTAGTTCACAACTAGTAGCTTTACCTGTAGGGTGCATATGTATGTATGTGTTATCTCTCCTTGCACCGAGCGGTTAGGCAACGCGTTTGTTGCTTTTACTGCCATTTCTATAACTATAACAACTCCCATAATACTTTGCTATCTCAGTCTAAACGATAATACGCACGAAAGGGCAACACTAAAATCAATACCAGTGGCAGTTATGTTTATATGCGCATACATACATATGTATGTACTTATGTATACCATGTGGTGCTGTATACCAGCATTCCTTTCATATGCCCTCTTTCGTTTTCTTTGAATGGGCATATTCTTTGGGTTATCTTTTGAGAATTACCAAACGATGATGGAGAAAGTTAAAAAGAAACCAGTGGGCGGTGATGCACATGCGCCTCGCAATGGCCTCTGTTAAGAGAAAATACAAAAACAAAATCCAAATGTACTGAAGCTTAAAAACGAGGAAAATGCTCATTAGACGTTTTAATAAAATCTTCGAATTTGAAACCACAGATGCATATAAGAAGATTCGGTGATTTTGTGACCAGCGCTGTGCTGAGAACGCTCATCACTGAATGAAAAAATCGGGCATCTAGCATAGCTTGGATTTTACTATTGATTTAATAGTCATCCCACAAGATTGCGACTTTAGTTTACATAGTGTTTTGAACTTTTTTCGACCATTTTTATTCGCCCTATTGTGATTCTAGTGCGGATGGTTCAAATCGCAGCTCACTTCGTCCGTAAATTTATATCCACGTTTCCTCTGGGTAGCGACCATCACCTGTTTGGGATCGAGCAAAAGTGAGAAGGCCTAAAACCCCCGTGCACTGGGTTTGGGTCCCGCTCAATGAAAGAGAAAAAAATGCCCGGGCAAACGTATTATTTGAGTCCACCTGGAATACATCCGGATATTACTGGGAAAGCTGCCTCTGTCCGGCAGTTTGATGTCCTCGGGAAAACAAAGGCTGGCATGACCACCATCCAAGAAATGACAGGACAAGGTACAGTTGCCACGTGAAGGAGCGCAAGTTTGGTGTTGGNTATCCGGATATTACTGGGAAAGCTGCCTCTGTCCGGCAGTTTGATGTCCTCGGGAAAACAAAGGCTGGCATGACCACCATCCAAGAAATGCGATGGACAGGACAAGGTACAGTTGCCACGTGAAGGAGCGCAAGTTTGGTGTTGGAATTGTGGTGGGAGAGATACTCCGTCGCCGGGTACTGGCATTCACCCCGGTGTACGAACGGCTAGCCACAATTCGCATCAAAGCGATATTCTTCAATATCTCGCTCATATGCGCCCATGCCCCAATAAAAGAAAAAAACGAGGCGCCCAAGGATCTCTTCTATGAGCGCTTGGAGCGTATATAGGACCACTGCCCCACACGATATAAAACTCGTGCTTGCCGATTTCAATGCCAAGGTAGGCAAGGAAGGAATCTTTGGCGCCACTGTCTGAAAATTCAACTTTGTTGATTCGATAAATTTCTTTAACTTGATAATATTTGATAACATGATTTATTCCAATAAATCTAAGCTCTTTCTCAGTCCTTTAATAGCTCTGCTAATTGCAGAAAGCGCTCAATAAAAAAATATAATATATAATATATATATATATATATATATATATAATATAATGTTATAAGCTTAAGGTGAATTTTATCTTTTTTCTACCTGTATCCCTTCCTATACCCTTTTAGTTATAATTACATTTATCTTAATCAGTTTTCATTTATCTTTATTTTTATACTTTTCTTTATCCTGATATTTACCTTTTTTATCCTTCATATACATACGTACATACTCCCCTTTGTTCTTACAAAAGTAAAGTGTTCAATTTACCTCGGTCTTGATCTTTGTTTTTAGCTTTCATAATTTTGCTTTTATCCTTTTCTTCATCTATTCACCTAGATGAGGTGACGTGATAAGATGTTATGTGATGTGATGTCAAGTAATGCGATGCCATGTCATGTCATACGATGTCATATCATGTGATGTCAAGTCACGTGATTTCGTATCACGTGATGTCATGCCATATAATGTGATGTCATATCATGTGATGTCATGCCACGTGATATCGTGTGATGTGATATCATATTATGTGATGTCATATCATGTGATGTCATGTAATGTGATCACATGCCAAGTGCCGATTATTATATCAATAAAATTGTCGATAACTGTCTCGATATATCGATTAATTCATCGATAAATATCACAATCATTACACCGCGCGACTGTCAATTTTGCAAACGAAAAAATCAATATATTCACAAAACTGGGCGCCAAATATAGTAAAACTGCGTTCTTAGTTTTTCTCTCTGACGTCAGGCTATTTTTTAAAAGGACCTTAAAATTTCTAGAATATTATTGAATAAAAAAATTATTCAAAAGATTCGGCGCATTGTAGAATAACAATATGGGTATCAATTAAAAGGAAAATTCTGTAGAATAGAAAAAAATTATAATTTTTGGGTGCACCAGGACGAATAAGTATTGAAAATGTCCTTTTAAAACTTTATCCTTGAATATCCTGGGAAATTTCCAATCATTATTTTTGAAAAAAATATATGTCAAGGACTAATATGTTAACTACCACATCCTCGAATTTCTTCCTTATAACTTTATTGGTTTTAGATAACAAAATTTTACACTACATAAATGAAGATATTGGAATCATTATTATGGAACCATGTATGCGCTCTAAAATAACAAACTAAACGTATGAAGTACGGTTCAAGTACTTTAATTGGTTTGTAGCCAGCCTTTCACTTAGGGGCTAGGAGTTTAAATAGAGGGAAAAATGTTTTCAATTAAGTTTTTTATATATAAATAGAAATATTTGGGCTTAAGAAAGTTTAAGTTTTCTGGTATCCATTCCAACGATAAAAATTTTTTAAAAATCGGTTAGTAATTTTTTTGGCTTAAATTTTTTTTTTGTAAAAAGCAAGTATTTTTTCCTTTTAAATGTGTTTTCTCAAGTTTTTACATACGAAGTATACAAATATGCATATCAGGAGAAAGGAGGTTTAACACGTTTACAATGATACCAATTTTCCAATCAGTTCAAAATTGTTTGAAATATAAGGTTTTTAATTTTTCGAAGACTCGACCTTATAGCACCTGTAATATAAGTTTGCACAAAATAAGGTTATATACCCTTTGAATGAGAGTAATAGGCGGACTACGTCTATATTTTTTTTTTTTTTTAGTCATTAAATATAATAACAAAAAATAATTTTTTATCAAAGGCGCATATCTCGATTTGGGAGGCTAACTTGGAAAAACGAAGAAATCACTTTTTTACCTACGACTCAATCTCTTAGAAAAAATTAGTTTGGTCCAATACCCAGCCGAGTGCTGTACAGTGTAATGATTCCAGTATCTTCATTTATGTATATTGTAACTATCAATATCTTATAAGAAAAGTGTAAAGTTTTTTTATCTAAAACTAATAAAGGTAGAAGGACGAAATTCGAGGATGCGGTAGTTTGCAAATTAGTCCTTGATCTATATATTTTTTTTAAATAAATATTGGAAACTTCCGAGGATATTCAAGGATAAAGTTTCTAAAGGACATTTTCAACACTTATTCGTCCTGGTGCACCAAAAAACTATATATTTTTTTCTACAGAATATTTCCTTTTAATTAGTACACATATCGTTACTCTACAATGTACGAAATCTTTAAAATGATTTTTTTATTCAACCATATCCCAGAAATTTCAAAGTCCTTTAAAAAAAATCCTGACGTCAGAGAGAAAAATAAAAAAGATATACTATATTTGGCACCTAGTTTTGAGAATATATTGACTTTTTCGTATATTTTAAAAATTTTTGGTTTTTGTCGCAAGGTGTTATTATACATATCGATAAGAGTATCAATTATTATATCGATAACAATATCAATTATTGAATCGATTATTATATCGATAACAATATCTATCTTCATCCTCATCCTTTTCTTCATATTTATCAAATTTTTAACCGACTTCCAAAACAGGAGGGGGTTATCAGTTCGTCGGAATATATGTTTTTATACCCGAGCGCACTTGTGCACAAAAAATAAGAATATTATAAATTTTTGGAGAATGGGCGTAGCCACGTTACATGTGTATATCTTAGTAACCGCTGCTCCAATTTCTTCCAAACAGCACAGCACAGCAAATGACAGAAAATTTAAAAAATCGGACAATAACCACGCCCACATTCCATATAAGGGTAATTTAGAGAATTTAGGAAACCTTCAATAAATCAGTAAATATTAAAGCTAATTTATTCAAAATTGATGCTTGCAACAATTCTTTATCAAGAAATACGTTTATGATATAATTTTGGAAAATGGGCGTGGCACCGCCCACTTATCATCACATATATGTATCTCGGTAACCGTTCAACCAATTTTTACCAAACTCAGTATGGTTATTGTGCTTTCCCTATAAAAGCAAAACGTTGAAAATTATTGAAATCGGACTAAAATTACAGCCGCTTTTCATATAACGGTAAACTTCAGAAATGCTTGGAACTTCAATATTTCGAAATTTAAAGACGCTAATTTACTCAAACATATATTTAATACTTGCGCCGGGTATTTAATGTTCGGCTCCGCCCGAACTTAGACTTTCTTATTTGTTTTTTTCTAAGTTACCGCATAACTTTGGACCACGCCAACCGATTTCGATAATTCTTTTTGCATCGGAAAGGTAGTCTCAGAGGTGGTCCCTTACTAATCTGGTTTAGATCCGATCATAGGATCATGATATATATATATACATCGCATTTAAAATTAAGGTAAGTAATAAAGATAAATGAGATGACGAAAAAATAAATGATAACGATTAAGACAAAAAAGTGAAGGTAAGATCAAAGATGAAGACGAAGTTGAAAACAATGGCAGAAACATAAGAATTAGGGTAACTGAGAGGGTAAGAAAATTTCTTGAGTTTTTGAGGTGAAAGTTCTTTAGCGGCAGTTGGTTGGTTGGGAGTAAATTGGCAAATTCAACGAAAATGTTCCATTCAAACTCTTCTCACCTACAGGAGAAATATTGGAAATTTACAAGGATATTCAAGGAAAAGGTTGTAAAAGGACATTTTCAATACTTATTCGTACTGGTGCACCCAAATTAATTGATTTTCTATTCTACAGAATTGTTCCTTTTAATTGATACCCATATTGTTATTCTACAATGCACCGAATCTTTTGAATAATTTTTTTATTCAATCATATTCTAGATATTTCAAAGTCCTTAAAAAAAATCCTGACGTCAGAGAGAAAAACTAAAAACGCAGTTTTACTATATTTGGCGCCCAGTTTTATGAATATATTGATTTTTTCGTGTGTAAAATTGACTTCGCACGGTGTGATGATTGTGATATTTATCGAAGAATTAATCGGTTTTGTAATCGTTTTTTTCTATATGTTTATGGATAATGTTATCGGTATATTTATCGAGACAGTTATCGACAATGCTATTGATATAATAATCGGCACTTGGCATGTGATCTTATTACATGACATCACATGATATGATATCACATAATATGATATCACATCACACGATATCACGTGGCATGACATCACATGATATGACATCATATTATATGGCATGACATTACATGATATGAAATCACGTGACTTCACATCACATGATATGACATCGTATGACATGAAATGGCATCGCATTACCTGACATCACCTCACATAACATCTTATCGCGTCACCTCATCTAGGTGAATAGATAAAGAAAAGGATAAAAGCAACGCAATGAAAGATAAAAACAAAGATGAGACCAAGGTAAATTGAACACTTTACTTTTCTAAGAACAAAGGGGAGTATGTATATACATGTGTATATGAAGGATAAAAAAGATAAATATGAGGATAAAGTAAAGTATAACAATAAATATAATGGAAAACTGATTAAGATAAATGTAATTATAACTAAAATGGTATAGGTAGGGATACAGGTAGAAACCAGTAAGAGCAGCGCTGTCTTCGGCTATGCCGAAGGCTTCATACCTTTCATGAACATCTGGAAATTTTACTTTAACAGATTACTGCATTTGAAAAAATTTATATATTCACAGCATACATAGATAGATGGATTTAGCTTCCTTAATGAAGGAGATATATCGCAAAAACTGAGAGATAAAGCTTATACAGCATAGATTTTGACGAATTTCCCAGTAGACTTTGTATTGTTATTTATAAAATAGCTTACGAAACTTATCGGTTTTAGCTGTCCAAATAAAGGAGTTTTACAGTAAAACCCCATATCTAAACAATCAGTTGTATGAAGGCAATAGGTTATAGTGACCCGATCGTTGTTAATTTTACTGTAAACTCTCTGTTGATAATGAATGAAAATAGTGCGAAATGTCATGTTTCTACCTGCATATATGGAGAAGTTATAACAAAGAATCCCATATCTGAACAATCAGTTGTATGGAGGCTATAGGTTATAGCGACCCGTTTTTGGCCATTTTTACAATAAGTATTATTTTGATAATGGGTGGAAATATTGCGAAATTTCATGTTCACAGCTGCATAGATGGAGGAGTTATAACAAAAAATCGCATATCTGAACAGTCAGTTGTATGGGAGCTATATGTAAAAGTGACCCGATCTTTGTTGTTTTTACTGTAAGTATTTTGCTGATAAGGGGTGGAAGTATTGCAAAATTTCATGTTCCTAGCTGCATAAATGGAGGAGTTATAACGAAAATTCTCATAACTGAACAATCAGTTTTAAGGGAGATATATGTTATAGCGACCCGATCTTCGCCATTTTCACTGAAAGTATTCTTTTGATAATGAGTGACAACAGTGGAAAATTTCATTTTCCGAGCTACTTAAATGGAGGAGTTATAACAAAAAATCTTATATCTGAGAAATCAGTAGTATGGGAGCTATAGGTTATAGTGACCCGATCTTTGTAATTTTCACTATAAGTTTTTTGTTGATAATGGGTGGAA
Organism: Rhagoletis zephyria; assembly: GCF_001687245.7. Taxonomy (NCBI): domain Eukaryota; kingdom Metazoa; phylum Arthropoda; class Insecta; order Diptera; family Tephritidae; genus Rhagoletis; species Rhagoletis zephyria. Next base: position 47,468 of record NW_016160248.1, on the reverse strand, counting down.
GTATTGCAAAATTTCATGTTCCTAGCTGCATAAATGGAGAAGTTATAACGAAAATTCTCATATCTCAACAATCAGTAGTATGGAGCTATATGTTATAGTGGTCCGATTCTTCCAGTTCCGACAAATGATTAGTACTTATAAAAATACACCCACCTACCAAATTTCATCCGGAAATCTCGAAACCCGAGAGACTAGATTGCATACAAACAGACGGAAATGGCTAAATCGACTCAGCTCGACCTTCTGATCATTTAAGTGTACATTTTAATGGGTCTATTACCTTGTTTATACCGACACATAAAGCGCTTTGACCTAGTTCTCTGTGATTTAAAACGGATACATAAACTGAATTTCAAAGCGCGTTGAAATTGAAAAGTGTACTGACTCGAATTAGTTTTCAAATCGGTTTTTTATTTCTCACTTCGGTTAGAAAACAGGTATAAACACATCACTCATTTGACGCGAAGTGAAAATAGGCTGATGCCCGTCTTAAATTTTAATTATTATTAAAATAAATTTGAATTATTGTTCGCTTCTATTTCGGTGAACCGTGCAAAGTATTTNTAAACAGCAAGTTTTGTTTACTTTTGAATACGGTTTCAGCGAGTGCGCTATAATGACACAGGTATAAACTCTAGAAAGTAATAGGTGTTCAGTAAAATCGGTTTTTTGTTAATACGGTTCTTGCGTAGGTATAAACAAGGTATATCTCTTCTTATTCTGGTACTTACAAGCATCGGACTAAAGTTATAGTACCATTTCATGCTCATAGTCACATGTGTATATCTTGGTAGCCGGTACACCAATTTCTTCCAACCTTGGCACAGTTGTTGGCCTTGGTACAGCATACCAAATGGCCCAAAATTTTTAAAATCGGACTATAACCACGCCCACACGCCATATAACGGTAATTTAGAGAAATACGAAATCCTCGATAAATCATTACATTTTAAGGTTAATTTATACAAAATTGATGCTTGCAACAATTATGATATAATTTTGGAAAATGGGCGTGGCACCGCTCACTTATGATCACATATATGTATCTCGGTAACCGTTCTACCAATATGCACCAAACTCGGTATGATTATAGTGCTTTCCACACAAAAGCAAAACGTTGAAAATTATTGAAATCCACTAAAATTACGGAGCTTTTCATATAACGGTAAATCTCAGAAATGTTTGAAACTTCAATATTTCGAAATTTAAGGACGCTAATTTACTCAAAATTGATACCATGTAGCGGTAGCTTTTGGAAAGTTGAAAAACATATATTTAATACTTGCGCCGGATTTTAATGGTCGGCTCCGCCCGAACTTAGACTTTCTTACTTGTTATTTTTTCTTTAGTAATACATACATTTAAGCAACGTAGATTTAAGAATCAAATTCAAGCAAATATAAGTTCGAAAATGTTAAGTTTTGATGAAAAATAGTGTAAAAGTCAATTGTGAAATAAACTTTGCTAAAAAGTTAATGTTTATTTATTTAAATTTAACGGTCCGACCACTAGAATGCCAAATTAGTGCTTATTTCAGTTACAAAGTGTCGGGTGACTAAAAGTATTGAAAAACAAGTAAGAAAGTCTAAGTTCGGGCGGAGCCGAACATTAAATACCCGGCGCACGTATTAAATATATGTTTTTTCACCTTTCCGAAACCTACCGCTACATGGTTAGCCGGGGTGAATCAATTCTGAGTAAATTAGCGTCCTTGAATTTCGAGATATTGAAGTTTCAAGCATTTCTGAAATTTACCGTTTTATGAAAAGCGGCCTCAATTTTAGTCCGATTTCAAAGTTTTGCTTTTATGTGGCAATCACAATAACCGTACCGAGTTTGGTACGAATTGGTATAACGGTTACCGAGTAACATATATGTGATCATAAGTGGGCGGTGCCACACCCATTTTCCAAAATTTTATCATAAACGTATTTCTTGGAAAAGAATTGTTGCAAGTATCAATTTTGAATAAATTAGCTTTAATATTTATTGATTTATCGAAGATTTCGTATTTCTCCAAATTACCGTTATATGGGATGTGGGCGAGGGTATGCCCGATTTTAAAAAGTTGCGGCCATTTGGTATGCTGTAGCAAGGTTATTAACTGCGCCAAGTTTGGAAGAAATTGGTGCAGTGGTTACCAAGATATACACATTTAGCCATAAGTTGGCGTGGGTGGCTACGCCCATTTTCCAAAAATGTATAATATTCTTATTTTTTGTCTACAAATTATTGTAAATATCAATTTTGAGTTACTAAAATATCGCAGTTTTCGTTTTTCTGAAAATTACCGTTATATGGGAGGTAGGCGTGGTTATTGTCCGATTTGGCCCATACCGTCCATCAATACCGTCCATCCTACGCCCGGAAGAAGTTCACGTACGCAGTTTCGTTAAGATATCTAAATGTTTACTCGAGTTATCGTGTGCAAAGGCGGACAGACAGTCACCGCTTAATCGATTTCTCTTTTCATTCTGATCATTTATGTATACATTTGTCTATATCTATCTTGATTCGTTTTGCCTGTTACAAGCAACCGGTATGTGAACAAAGTTATATGCACAAGTGCGCTCGGGTATAATAACGCGGTTTTATTAACCGGACACCTAAATTTTTCATTACTATAACAGTTTTTAGCGCTCTCGTGGCTAAATTTCACATATTTTTAGAATGAATAGTACGAATTTCGGTCAAGCATGCTCCATAAAAGGAAAATAGCTTCCTGAAATATATCTCAAGGCTCCCACGCCCACCAGATTGTCTCTTATGCAGGCGACTGCTCGATAATGGCGTCTGAGAATGGAATTGATTGCCTGTGCACGATAGTAAACGGTTACCTCTCCGAACTTTTCCGCTTCTTCACAGCAAGCAGCCTAACCCTCCTCCTACAAAATCCTCGGCAACCATTTTTACCACCTGGACGAATGAGGTCAGACTACAGCTGCGAATTCACGTCGAGGGCGTACAAATTCCAACGGTGAATAAGCCGAAAATTCTCGGAGTAACCTTCGACAATCCGCTCTCGGCGCACACAACTGCAATTCTCAATAAAGTCCAGAGCCGCAACATGGTCCTCAAGTCGCTATCAGGCAGCACTTGGAGCAAAGACAGAGAAACGTTGCTGGCAACATAAAAGGCAATTGGCCGGCCAGTTGTAAACTACGCAGCGCCTGTGTTTTCGCCGGGGACTAGTAGGACGCAGTGGACGAATCTACAGATACTCAACATCTGCACGACGAGGCTCAAATACTTCCCGTTAGGGGGCACAACATAATGCTGCCAGCAGTTCTTAGTAGGGTTTCACCGACGTGGGCACCCAAACATACACTTGCTTGCGGAGAAGCCCTCGCCAAGGCACGTCAGAAGCCATCTATACGAACCGACGGACGAAGTCCAGAGGTTCATAAAGCAACCATTAGACCCGACAGCATACCGATAAGCCATAAACGGCATTCACAGGGTATCAGTATTGGCCTACACTGACTCTCGACCTGTGAACGCCATTGTACCATTGTACACAACCACGTGACGTGGACGAGACAGAGGCTCGTCTGCCTCTGANAAAAATAATCATCATCTTCGCTGGCGTCATTGTCATCACTATCAACATCTTCATCATCGCTATAAGGTTGCATAATTAACAACTGTTGTGCTTCTTTCGGCAAATCCTGCAATTTTTTTTGGGGTAGTTTTCTCATACTTGATACAACAGGGTCGGAGCTAATCAAAAGTCTATTGAATATATCTTCATTCGTCTTTTTTCTGTTGCACTTGCGAGAAAAATGTTCTCTGTAGCTCTTTTCTTTTGCTTCGTTCTTCCACTGGCTTCATCAAATAAAGCTTCTTTGCGCCCACGTTTGTTTTGTTTTGAAGACGGAAAACCTATAGAGGACTCAAGCCAACTTTTGTTTGCTTTAAAAAAACGTTATTCGTGTCTACAGGACCTATTCCAACGAATTTTGAACTCAGAGATGAAATATCTCATCTTTTCATTAAACTCTTTTAAATTTTCATCAGACGGCCTGATGCGATCTTTCATTTGTCCCGTTAAAACCTTAAATTTATCATTGAATTGATCGCAGCGAGAGTTTTTCATAATTTCATAAAGGCTTTGACGAGTAACCCATATGATATTTGAGCTCGTTCCTGTAAAGAAAATAATAATATAATTAAGCCTTTATAGTATGGTTATTCTCCGTTTACCCGTCTACCCGTAACCATATTAGTTAAAAATATCATCACTATCATTATTTCTATTCACTGCATATGACAGGCGTGCATAGAAATAGTAACACTATAAACAATAACAAAAATTATAATTAACACTAAAAATATGCATAATGTACCATTCTTTACAGTTTCACATATACCCTATAAATTATTGGACATTGACGTAATTTAGTCATTCTAAGCTATTATTGTAAAATTTAATAAACCCAAATTTTATTTTATGAGTCTAAGCAGTTATGTACATAAATGTATACATACTTTCTTTGATACATGCAAGTACTAAAAGTTTCGCCTTTGAAACAGAACAGTATTTAGCCTACTTTTGATAATAGACGTATGTACCTATTAGTTATGCCGCATGTAGGGTATAAAAAACAGTAATTGAGCAAACAACGAACGTGGGCAATAACAATATTACTTTTTTGTGTGCTTTGTACTTAGTTTTCACTTGTTATATTTAGTTTTGTTCTTCGTCGAGAATCTCATGTATATTCCACCAACGAGGTTATATTATATAAATCGATATACTGAAAAAGTGCGCAGACATGCCGCAATTACACTTTTTACTTTTTGATTACACTTTTGCTTGATCGTACCAACTTCTCAACTATATGTCTACGTATATAGCCAAAAACACCTTATTTTTACGCTTACGATAAAAAAAATAAAATAAAATACTTAGAGCCATAGTAAAAGAAATCTAAAATCACTTTGTATTGCCTAAATACCTGAACAAGAAGGTTCCATTGTCGTTTTTGATGTATCTTTAAAGAAAACTCAGATATAGCTTGGAAATTTGAAATATTAAATCACGTTTTTCACTTTGCACGCACTCAAAGGAAAAAGTCACGANGAACAGTATTTAGCCTACTTTTGATAATAGACGTATGTACCTATTAGTTGTGCCGCATGTAGGGTATAAAAAACAGTAATTGAGCAAACAACGAACGTGGNAAAACAGAACAGTATTTAGCCTACTTTTGATAATAGACGTATGTACCTATTAGTTATGCCGCATGTAGGGTATAAAAAACAGTAATTGAGCAAACAACGAACGTGGGCAATAACAATATTACTTTTTTGTGTGCTTTGTACTTAGTTTTCACTTGTTATATTTAGTTTTGTTCTTCGTCGAGAATCTCATGTATATTCCACCAACGAGGTTATATTATATAAATCGATATACTGAAAAAGTGCGCAGACATGCCGCAATTACACTTTTTACTTTTTGATTACACTTTTGCTTGATCGTACCAACTTCTCAACTATATGTCTACGTATATAGCCAAAAACACCTTATTTTTACGCTTACGATAAAAAAAATAAAATAAAATACTTAGAGCCATAGTAAAAGAAATCTAAAATCACTTTGTATTGCCTAAATACCTGAACAAGAAGGTTCCATTGTCGTTTTTGATGTATCTTTAAAGAAAACTCAGATATAGCTTGGAAATTTGAAATATTAAATCACGTTTTTCACTTTGCACGCACTCAAAGGAAAAAGTCACGACTTTGAGAGTATATGGCAAGAAAACGGTAAATTTTTGGGCAAATATTTCATTACATGGTGATGTAGAATTTTATCTACTTTCATTTGGTACTAAACCCTTCATTGTATTTTGAAATTCATTTTTTGAATTAATTCGCAATATCGACATCAATTATCCCACTGTGTGACGCAGCAATAACCGCCTTTGGGATGGCATTAAGCAATATCTACGAGTCAAGGCAATGCTTTGATGGGAAAGATGGCGGCTAGCGGCTAAAACACAGGAAAAAGGGAATATTCAAGCTGGGCTCAAACCAGGCTCGGGCTTCTAGCAAGCATGGTATGTACTATGTACATAATACATACATACATATGTATGTATGTATATTTGTGAACATAATATCTGTAGATACATATGTATTTGGATACTTCATTGGGTTGTGAGTATATAATTTTCAGCTATGGAAGACCGTTTAAACAATATACATATGTATGTACATAAATAAGTATCAATTTCACAAGAACGTTTAATAAGTACCGCTTCTACAAGAAGAAACAACACCAAAAAAACCACAGTGTTATGTAGGTATATAATATACAAGTACAACTATTTGTGTATATGTTCGTATGTATGTATATATTTATACCCGAGCGCACTTGTGCACGAGGGTATATTAATTTTGTTCACATAACGGTTGTTTGTAACAGCCAAAACGAATCGAGATAGATATAGACAAATGTATACATAAATGCTCAGAATGAATAGAGAAGTCGATTAAGCCATGTCTGTCTGTCCGTCTGTCCGTCCGTCCGTGTACACGATAACTCGAGCAAAAATTGAGATATCTCAACGAAATTTGGTATGTAGGTTTCTATTTATCCAAGGTAGGCTGGTATTGAAAATGGGCGAAATCGAACATTAACCACGACCACTTCCCATATAACGGTAATTTTCAAAAATACGAAAACTGCGATATTTTAGTAACTACTAGAGATTATTCACTCGAAATTGATATTTACAATAAGTTTTAGACGAAAAATAAGAATATTATAAATTTTTGAAAAATGGGCGTAGCCACGCGCATTTATGGTTACATGTGTATATCTTGGTAACCGCTGCACCGATTTCTTCCAAACATGGCACAGTTGTTGGCCTTCGCACAGCATACCAAATGGTCGAAAATTTTTAAAATCGGACGATAACCACGCCCACATCCCATATAACGGTAATTTAGAGAAAAAACAAAATCTTCGATAAATTAGTAAATATTAAAGCTAATTTATTCAAAATTGATGCTTGCAACAACTCTTAACCAAGAAATATGCTTGTGATAAAATTTTGGAAAATAGGCGTGGCACCGCCCACATATATGTGATAATAATGTATCTCGGTAACCGTTCTACCAATTTGTACCAAACTCGGTATGGTTATTGTGCTTGCCACGTAAAAGCAAAACTTTGAAAATTATTGAAATCGGACTAAAATTGAGGCCTCTTTTCATATAACGGTAAATTTCAGAACTGCTTGAAACTTCAAAATTTCGAAATTTAAGGACTCTAATTTATTCAAAACAGCTTACCATGTAGCGGTAGCTTTCGGAAAGTTGAAAGTCATATATTAAATACTTGCGCCGGGTATTTAATGTTCGGCTCCGCCCGAACTTAGACTTTCTTACTTGTTTGTTATTATTATTATGTGTATGTACATACCAGAGTTGTTGCGAATATTCGCATTCGCAAACACGGAGCTTCCGCATTAATTTTAATATTCGCATTCGCAATAACACAGGCGAACAAAAATGGGAAAACATTTTGTTTCCTAAAATCTTAAAGCTGTTTTTGATAGACTTTTTAGTGGTGATTACGAATCTGTAAGTATAAGGTTTTCATCAGCTTTAGATTTTGAGGAAAATGTGGTCAAAATATCAAAAAATCGCGTTTTTTGCAATATTTGAGAAGCTCTAGCAAAAAAAAAATAGAAGGTGGTAGAGCCTTCCACTTGGTCTTAAATTAAATCTAGAACTCACGACAACTATCCCTGGAAATACCATTCGTGCACCTTGACTTGATGGTCACTTATAGCCATTTGTTGAATAGCAAAAACTGATTTTGGCGAAGTTTGAGTACCCACCGCAATTAAAGAAAAGGTGGTAGAATCTTCCACTTAGGCTTAAATTAAGGCTCGAACTTTCAACTACAATCCCTGAAAATACCATCTCTGGACCTTGACCTTAAGGTTACTTATAGAAATTTATTGTACAGCAAAAACGGATTTTGGCAGAATTTTCATTCTTCCAATAACACTACTCCAGCAATACCCCAGTATTTTGTTATTGTTCAATAAATGACTTGATGGTCTGTCAAGGTGAACGAATGGTATTTCCAGGGATAGTAGCCGAGAGTTCTAGCTTTAATCTAATCTAATCTAAGAAAGTTCTATCACCTTTGTTTTTTTTTGCTAGAGCTTCTCAAATATTACAAAAAACGCGATAAAGCTGATGGAAACTTTATACTTACAGATTCGTAATCATTACAAAAAAAAGTCTATCAAAAACAACTTTTACATCAATGAGGAGCTTCTGCGAATGTGAATTTTGTGCAGGTGCCCCGATAAAACGCATATCTGGCAAACAAAGTGACAAATTGTAGCCAATATTTGTTGCCTGTGGAGATGCGACGTTAGGTCGTGATACCCGGGCGCGGCACATGGGAGTATTTGTGTAACAAAACTGGTCAAATGTCATATTTACCGTATTTAAGCATATTATTTCCTAATCTATATAACCGAGCTATCAATGGGCAGTCATACAAATTCGCACTTCTACTTGATTTTTGACGTACGTCAAAGAGAACATAATCCTTTTAATACTGTTTTTTTTCTGTGCTTTAAATACCTGCATTGGTTTCTTTCTTTATTATGATTTTTTTGGACTAATCTTAAAAACAAACTACAAGATATAAAAGAAGAAAGTCTGCACAATAATCAAAAAAAATATTTCGTGATTTGCTTTTGATGTTACATATGTGCATATATTCGTTTCAATCGTTTCAAATGGGAAATTTATTTTTAGTAAAAATTTCAAAAACATTAATTTTGTTTACTTGTCGTGCAATACTTTTTTCATAGGGATATATATTGGATCCTTGGCTAAAAACCTCTGTGCTAAAACTGTTCCCTTACGTATCCCTTCTTTGCTGTTTAAAGTCAAAGATTAGGCTCCTAGAACAGGGATTTCCAGCAGAAATGGTCAACGTCTGGTTATAAACAGAATCGATGCTCAAATAATAAAAAAGAACATAGAAATTTGTAATAATTGTAATAATTTATTTTCCATATCCACCTATTTAGCTCGCTATAAGCTCAAATTTTTCGAACCAGTCGCAGAAGAAAGTATTAAAAATGAATTACAAACACTAAAATCGAAAAACACTGATGACGTTACAGTTTCCCCAAATTCTAAAACAGCATACAGAATGAGAATTAAGAATTCTTTTTAAAAAGCTTTAGAAAACCCTGACAGGATAGGATTAAAGTAATTGACAATAAAATTAATTTTACGGGAAAACAAAGCGTGGGTGCTTCTTAGATTTTATAGTCCTGCTATTGACAATATTCAATATTACTAAACTGAAAAAGAAAACTTCAAAACAATTGATATCAAGCACCCCACGTTTTGTGTCCCGGTAAAATTAATTTTATTCTTAATTACTTTAATCCTATTTTAGGTTGGTTTTAAAATTTTAATTAAATCAAGTTAAGGAACTTCCCATTCCTGTTAAACGAAAATTTTATTTCTATAAATTACTAGCAGACCCGCCCAAATAAATTTTTTGTATCGAAATATTTTGGTCCAACATTTTCACCAGGTTCATGATTTTCAGTGACGCATTTTTCTTCTAATATTACGGTTTGGTGGCTGTCAGAAGCAATATTTCCAAACAGATTGTTCACAATAAATGTGTACCTTTTAATTACAATGCATGTTCAAATAAAATCTAGATAGCAAAAAAGTTCGGATTCGGCAACGTCGGTCGTTTTTTTCTTTGCCGAATTGCCGATTAATCTGCAAACCGGACTCTAATAGTAATATTGGCAAATCACATCCATTCGGTCAATCGGAACACACCGGAGGTTGACATACTCAGCGGTACAGCACATCGATGTAATCGGACATTCATGGCACTTTTCCCAACTTGACTATTTTTAGTAATAAGTCGACTCCAGCGCCACCTGGTGGCTCTTTTTTTGCAATAGTATTGCCGTTACCGTCAACAAAACATATTTCGAATATAAGCCAAATCGGATTATAAATACGATTTTTATTTATAATTCGACTCCAGATCCACTTGGCGGGAAAATTTTTTTGTTTAAATACATATTTCCCTTTACGATGCCAACACATATTTCGAATATAACCCAAATATGACATTAAATAAGATTTAAGGTAATAAATCGACTCCCGCGCCACTTTTCGGGTCAAATTTTGAACTTAAACTATCCAGAGACATTCAGCTTCTTCTTCTTCTTTGGCTTTGTAACCGCCTAAGCAATTTTGGTCCACTTCAGCAAAGCACGCCATTCGTTTAAATTCGGTTTCGAAAACAAACGGCTTTAAAAATGTATATTAGTATAGATAGGTATACATATATTACATTATTTATAGTTAATAAATACACTTTTTGACTTGAGTACTGGTGTTTTCTCAGTGTGTTTTTATACCCGGGCGCAAATGTGCACAAGGGTTTCATAACTTGGTTT
>NW_016160248.1:0-35053 GCF_001687245.7 Rhagoletis zephyria | reverse complement strand
ATTGTCGTCTTAAATAACATAACAAAAGTGTATATGCATATAAAGATACGTAATAGTTTCAGTTCGTTTTAAGGCCATCACGCCCCCTTTTCAAATAGCCCCAATTTTCTCTAAAAGTATCGGATAGATTTTATATATCTCCATACCATGTCGAGCACTCTACTATGAACATTTCCGTAGATACGCGTATGATATCGTTGAAAGTACCCTTTTCAGCAAGTTTTATGTATGCTGTTTATTTTGACAATCAGTATATGAACCCGATGCTAAATTCGGTGGGGCCCCCCTTTTTTCCAATAGCCCAAATTTTTCTTCATGACTGCGATCTTGTACATGTCACGTTCCAGTACTCTACTATGAATACTTCCAGAGATATGCATTATGAAGAACTCGGTTTGTATGGGAGGTGCCACGCCCCCTTTTCCAATAACCACAATTTTTCTCCGTGAGTATGCGACTGTTTTCATATATCTCCATACCTTGTTCGAGTACTCTACCAGAAGATACTTCCAAAGATGTGCAGTATGAAAAACATAACGGTTGTTTGTAACAGGCAAAACGAATTGAGATAGATATAGACAAATGTGTATATAAATGCTCAGAATGAAAAAACAAAATAGATTAAGCCGTGACTGTCTGTCCATGTGACCATTTGCCCGTCTGTGCAATTGAGATATCTTAACGAAACTTGGTACATGTACTTCTGTTGCACGATGCAGAAAATTAAGGTAGCGCCATTCGCGAACCGCTAACCCTCTCTTCGTCGATTTGACAGCATCCACCCATTCGTTGACGTCACACAATTCTTTTATTTACATTCATTATTGCCAACTACAAAAATTTAAACAAAAACATGACACAGTGACAATCACAAGCGACAACAAAATATGTGGCAGCACCTTCAATCATGCCAGAAGAAATCGACCTTCGTGCAGGAAACATTGATTTTTATTAATTTGAATCGGCATCCTTGCAATAAAATTATGTATGCATATAAAGTCCATAAAATACACCAATAAAAATTTGGTGCTTTTTCAACTTCAAAACTTGGCAATATTGCCTTTTGTGCGATGCTTCCTCTTTTTCTTGTCAAGTTCATCTTGCTCTCTCATTCTGGTATTTGTTGACGTCATTCGCGGTGGCTCTCAGCTCGATTGGCGCAATCTTGTATTCTATCATTCTTGCTTATGTTGGGCATAGGGGGGATGGTATTGAAAATGGCCCAAATCGGGCTATAACCAAGACTACCTCCCATATAGCGGTAGTTTTCAGAAATACGAAAACCGCGATAGTTTAGTAACTATTGAAGCTTATTCACTTAAAATTGATATTTACAATAATATTTAAGGTTAAATTAGTGGCGACATACCCATAACCATATAAAACAGCTGTTCAACCAACTTTATGGCCAACACTGTATTCGACTAGTGGGGCCACTCCATAACGCCATAGCCATAACCATAGCCATAGACACCAATTGAATTTTGGTTTTTCGCCATGATTCAATAATATAAAGTTTTTGTAATAAAACTGTCTTCTCACTCCCACATATAAAATCGCCTCCTTTACTTGTCCAGAATGTTGAGAAGATATAAGAGGTTTATTTTCTTTGTTTATTTGTATTTATTATTATCAGTAAATTCTTGAAACCCAAAAGTAGATCATGACAAAAAATGTGTATCGAATTAAAGATAACAAATTGTACTTTCTAGATAATATAAATTTCTTTACCATTAATTATGCAGTTTTTTTCAAAAAAGGTTATTTCATGAAAATATAACATTTGTTCGTTTTTAGTGGTTTTAGTTTAAAAATTTAAAAAATCACATAAATTATGTACAGCAGCTGAAAGATAAATTAGTTATTTCTGTGGTGGCGTCAATAGCTTTTAATCGGTTATATAGTTCATAAAATATTAATATTTAAAAAATCAAACGATTTAACTTTAACCTTCTAAAACGTCTTTATATTTTACTTGCGCCAAATAATTTTGGCATGGTTAAAATGAGCATAAAAAGTTCTGTTGATCTGCATTTTTCGTTTTTACATAGCTCAACGGTCGGTATTCTAGATTTGTTCTAGGAAATGACGAATAAAAATTAAAATTAAAATTGCATATTTTTACGTTTTGTTTAGTATTTTCATTAAAACACCAAATATATTGCAAATTCAAAAAATAATGTTCACAGCCAACGTTTTACATAAGTCTAGGATATGAACCATTTAGCTATGCAAAAACCAAAGATGTGGCTCGAAAGAACTTCTCACGCTGATTTCAACTGTACCAAATANCATAGAATTAATCATACACATTTTACTTCTTGTTGTATACTTTGCGTACTAGACGTTTTACATAAGTCTAGGATATGAACCATTTAGCTATGCAAAAACCTAAGATGTGGCTCGAAAGAACTTCTCACGCTGATTTCAACTGTACCAAATAATTACGCCCACTTTTTATATAACGGTAAATTTTAGAATAGCTGGAACTTCGATATTTCGAAATTTAAAGACGCTGCTTTACCCAAAATTGATACTTACAACAATCCCTTGAAAATAAATAACGTTATTTTGGAATTTTCGAAAATTAGCGTGATACCGCCCACTAATGACAAAATAAGTATATCTCATTAAGTGTAACTGAACATACTATCGAAGATATTTGAAGTAGGGGCAAAACCACACTTGCTGACCACGTAACGGTAGTTTTCGGAAAGGTGAAAAAACTATGGTTAAAACGTGCGTGGGTATTCAATGTTCGACTTCGCCCGAACTTAGACTTTTTAACTTGATTTCTAATGCATTAGCCAATGTACTGTTGATCATAGTTAGACCGCTCTACGGCTTGAATTGTTATAAATGAACTGAAAATGTTGTTAAGCTCAAATTTTCATTGACTCTTTATAAGATAGCCAACTAAAAATTCACTAAAAGAGGTTCAAATTCAAATAGCCAAAAAATATACCTATGTACATTTCGCAAGCAATAGGGCGACAACTCAAAAAATCCAAATTTCAGCCCCAATATATACGCGATTAAAACACAAGATAATTAAAACGTATTTCTTCTATGTACATTTGAAAAGCATTGATGAAATTGGAAAACTCTTGCAGCGCACAGGGATGCGATATTCAGGTCTTCACGTTTTCTGAACTATGCGTTTTTTTTAGTTGATCGCTGTTTAGATCTAGGTGTGCGCTACGACATTTTTCTTGTGTTGGAAGAGCGTTATAGCTCGACAAATAGAAAATGCAATAAAAACGGTTTCAAAGTTTTTAGTCAGGTTTTTTCCCTCGAACCAAATTATTACTCTCTTTGGATTATATTAGAGGCAAAGGTAAACACTTACAAACACAAAATTGTTGATACGCTCGAAGGAATCGAGCAAAATGCCAGCAGGACTAGGGATGGAAAAGTCGACTCTGACTTTAGTCGAATATCGACTTTTCGTTGAAAAAAACCCAACTTTTTGGAATCGGCTTCAGTCACCTCAGATTGACAAGAATCGACTCTCAACCGATGACTTTTCGTCTTTGGTTTACTAAGTATTTGAAGATAACTCTGTTAGCTAATTTTTAGGTCTGATGATCCTATTGCAGTAGTGTTATTATTTCATTTATTGGTATTATCGTGCATTATAGCAACACTGCCTTTCATTTAAGTAATATTCAAAATATGGCAATACAATATCTAAATAAACGGCATTCAACAAGAAGCGTTCAATACTACACATAATTTTATAATGGCTTCAAGTTTAATATCCGTTCACTGCTAAAAAATTTACAAATCAGTCGACGAATATACATACATATGTGGCTTTCTTAATTAATTGGCTAAATCGTGTGCTATTTATTGATTAATTATAAATTTTTGAATTGTTGAAAATAATAATTTTTTGTTCATTACTTACTAAAAGTAGGTATTATTTGTTTTGTCAATTAAAGTCATAGAGTCGACAATCAGAGGTGATTAATTGACTTTGAGAATCGAAAACCAGAAAGACGAGTCCTAAGTCAAGAATCGATTCTGCGTTCGGCTTTTCCATCCCTAAGCCGGACACTGTCGTTCTGTCCCTGAAGACTTCACCGAACGTTTGACGAAAATTATTCGTGCCAGGGGAAGTAAAATTTAACAAAATTATATTTTTTCTTAAACCCTATGTTATTTCTGAGCACGTTGATTTAGATACTTCTGATATAACTAGCTAAACAAAAAAGAATTTTTTAATATTTCTTTTTTCATTAACCCGTTAAAATTAAATTGATTTTTAAATCCAAGCCATTATTTGAGGGATTTGTAGAAACGACTTCGGTTTAAATACTTATCACGCAGGTTCTGCAATCCACTTTCGAGTGAATTTCAATCCCTGCCAATTTGAATTCAAAGTGAATTAGATTGAAATTCACTTGGAAGTGAATTGAAGAACCTGCCTGTACATTTATACTTTTTAAGAACACCCGTGGCTGACGTGAGGATCGTTTCTATATAAATATGTACGTATGTATAAACATTCTCACAAACTCAAGAAAATATACATACAAGCATATGCACATACATAAGTACATGCATAGATAAAAACATATCTTCTTAAGCTGCTTCGAAGGTGAACAGGAGCAACATGGTGGAGCTAGCAGTTGTTTTACTATCTTTTCTCTCGTTTTATTTGAACGTATCTAATTGGTTTTTATTAGCACTTAAATCATCATGTAAATGTAAATTAACAGTTATTTATCTTATTTGCACAAACGGGAGTGCAATGTTCTTTACGACAACAAACGGTTGCGGCGGAGGATGGCGACGTTGCTTGTCGCATTAAACGATGCAAAATGTTGTTGACAAGACGGAAAATTGCGATATTGCAATTTTACGAGCAAACACAACTGTGTGCAAATAAATTAATTTAAGTGAAAAATACTTGCCTCATATTCCTGACTGGATAAAGAGCAACAAGCTTGTTGTAGACTTTCGATTCAATGAATATTTGAATATGCCGCGAAATTAAAATGTAATAACAACATATTAAATTGAGACGAAAACTTTAAATCCGCCTGTTTTTAAATTGAATTGCAAAATTCATACTTATGTATGTATGTATATACATACGTATATTGTACACATAACTTTTATTTACCTTTCAGCAAACGCTGGAGCAAATTTTTGTTATAATTTGTTAAAAAAAACCTAAGGTAAAGTCGCCCTTGCCCATATGATTATCATGTGCTAAGAAATAGTTTTTCGCATTTTCTGACAAATGTATTATTTTGTGTTGTGACTCTTTTGAAGACGGTGTGCGATATCTAGAATATTCTATATATAGCGCCCAGCATATGAACCTCATGTGATTCTTTTGTAAGCATACGAAACGGAACACATATGTATTTGGTTTTAATTCGTTTTTAAATTGCAAATTTGTTGTGAAATTAAAATGCCACAAAAAAGTATCAACACAACATTTGCAGGGCCATCACANGCATAGATAAAAACATATCTTCTTAAGCTGCTTCGAAGGTGAACAGGAGCAACATGGTGGAGCTAGCAGTTGTTTTACTATCTTTTCTCTCGTTTTATTTGAACGTATCTAATTGGTTTTTATTAGCACTTAAATCATCATGTAAATGTAAATTAACAGTTATTTATCTTATTTGCACAAACGGGAGTGCAATGTTCTTTACGACAACAAACGGTTGCGGCGGAGGATGGCGACGTTGCTTGTCGCATTAAACGATGCAAAATGTTGTTGACAAGACGGAAAATTGCGATATTGCAATTTTACGAGCAAACACAACTGTGTGCAAATAAATTAATTTAAGTGAAAAATACTTGCCTCATATTCCTGACTGGATAAAGAGCAACAAGCTTGTTGTAGACTTTCGATTCAATGAATATTTGAATATGCCGCGAAATTAAAATGTAATAACAACATATTAAATTGAGACGAAAACTTTAAATCCGCCTGTTTTTAAATTGAATTGCAAAATTCATACTTATGTATGTATGTATATACATACGTATATTGTACACATAACTTTTATTTACCTTTCAGCAAACGCTGGAGCAAATTTTTGTTATAATTTGTTAAAAAAAACCTAAGGTAAAGTCGCCCTTGCCCATATGATTATCATGTGCTAAGAAATAGTTTTTCGCATTTTCTGACAAATGTATTATTTTGTGTTGTGACTCTTTTGAAGACGGTGTGCGATATCTAGAATATTCTATATATAGCGCCCAGCATATGAACCTCATGTGATTCTTTTGTAAGCATACGAAACGGAACACATATGTATTTGGTTTTAATTCGTTTTTAAATTGCAAATTTGTTGTGAAATTAAAATGCCACAAAAAAGTATCAACACAACATTTGCAGGGCCATCACAAAATCTTTAGCCCCCCATTCCTTAAAAAAAAGCGTGTAGTGTGCAGCACCCACCAGCATTGGGTCACCCCAAATGCTGCACGAAAATCTTGATTAGAGTCCTGAAATATTTACGAACACAAAACGGCGGTCCGCATGCAAACAGGTAGTAAAGAGGCAGAGCATCCACCGAGCTCCAAATTTTCTATTCAGCTCCTAATTTTTCGCTCTCTGTCGCATACCTTCTGAGTTCGTTATCCTTTTGATTCCACGGCAGCTTAATATGAGTAGCACCAACTGCCAGAGGCATTTGCCATCTCAGCGCTTTGAAAGTTGGCCGTGAGTTTCAGCCGTGCGAGCATGAGAAGTCGTAGAGAAATTTGCATGAAATGCAAATAAATGAAGCAAAAGCCATTTACTTGCACTATCCTAGCTATGAAATTAACATTTGAAGTGTGTTTGGGAACAGTTATTTTAAATAGCTAAAGGAAGCAGCAGTCGAGAGGATATTTGCATCCACACATATTCGCGCGGGTAATGCCATAAAAAATAGTATATAACTACATACATATATACATATATATACCATACCCTGCAAAAAATGCGACTAATCCGGGATGACTCCAGGATCAATCGCAAAGGAAAATGCAACGAGTACCTACCACTTTTGATCTCTTTATATGGAATGAACTGTGCGCTCTTGTTCGAGTATGTCCTACGAGGAGACCAATTGTCCCCTTATAGTTACATATGTATGTATACCCTAATCTTCACGGAGTATACCCTGCAGAGAAAACCCGAACAAATTAACCAAACTTCTAGTTCAGTATTAGTTCTATATCGCCAAAAAACTAACCAGCCCAATAGTAACTAGATTCTCACCAGTCCAAAAGTAACGAAATTTGGTACTTTACAAATTCATTTTATTTTACTTTTCAAAACATATGAATGTACGTGTACATCAGAGAGATGCAGCGAGTGCCTCATATGTACAAAAATGCGTATTTAGATACAAGAAAGTGCGGTATAAAGCGTCTTAGTTCGAGCGAAGCCGAACATTAAGTACCCGGCGCATTTTTTAAATATAGTTTTTTTCACCTTTCCGAAAACTACCGTTACATGGTGTGCAAGCGTGGTTTTGCCCCTTTCAAACATCTTCGATAGTATGTTCCAGGGATGATAAATGAGTTTTTAATTTTTGTACCAAATGGACAAAAGGAATGTACTAAATCAGCCGAAAAAGTACCAAAATTTAAAGGACCATGCATACATATGTATATGGGTAATTTCCAAACAAAGTGTACATGGCAGGTATTTTATATCTATTTTTTAAGATTGATAATTTTATCCTCTAAAATCGTTTACTGACGTGAATACGAAACTGCTATCAGGGTCTTCAAAAATTAATTTTTGTTCTTATTTTTGCATTTCTGTAAAATATTTTCCAGAATGTAACATTTGCATATCACTTTAAAACTCATTTATCAGATACTAGCCGGCCAAGGATGCATGCACATGTATGTACATTTACGTATTTGGAGAAAGAAATCATATGCCATCATGGACTTCGTTTATTATATACATAAAAAATCTTATCTAAATCCGTTCAGTAGCGTGGTTAAAATATCTCGCCTTTCCTTTATGCTATGTATAGAAGATAGTAACTTTAAATACACAAAAAACTTAAAGTTTTTGTACATGCGAAGGCCATGTACTTTCATTTGGTAACTCATTTTTTGAGCCAACGAACGGTGAAGATCTTATAGTTTTAAATAGGTAGCAACCCTAATCCGGAAATCAATATTATTACACATCCAGAGGCTAAGTCTTTTCGTTTGACAGTGACGGGGCAGAACTGACGATTACGCTNTCTTTAAATACTCAAAAAACTTAAAGTTTTTGTACATGCGAAGACCATGTACTTTCATTTGGTAACTCATTTTTTGAGCCAACGAACGGTGAAGATCTTATAGTTTTAAATAGGTAGCAACCCTAATCCGGAAATCAATATTATTACACATCCAGAGGCTAAGTCTTTTCGTTTGACAGTGACGGGGCAGAACTGACGATTACGCTTATTGGAATTGAATATAGTAACTTTCTTAACAGGTGGTAACCCTATTAAAATTCTAAATTAAAAATGTCACTCTCCTATCGATACAGAATATACTAAAGAAAATCTCGTCAAAATCCGTTCAGTAGTTTTCGAGATTACCGCGTACAAAGAATCTGGACTTTCCTTTATACTATGTATAGAAGCTAATGTTGGATGTCTTTTCTAACTTCTTCATGACCAGGGAACGGATTTTTAGGACCTATAAACCTATAAAAAAGGCAAAATAAAGTAACGAAATAGGCTGGAAAAGGCAAAATAAAATAGCGAAAAAGGCAGTAAAAGGCACTAGGTATTGCAAAAAAGGCAAAAAAAGGCAAAATAACATAGCGAAAAAGGCAAAAAAAGGTATTGCAAAAAAAGCAAAATAAGGCACTAAAAAAGACAGAAAATACGAAGAACAATCAAAAAATATATTTATTTTAGAAATGCTTATATTACAAGTAAAAAGAGAAAAACTATGAACTAGTTTCATTATATGAAAGATTTGTACTTTGAATCTTTGACTATTTTATCCTTTCGAGTTTCTAACTCATAAAACTTGAATCTGTATAGTTGTAGTAACATTGAANCGTGGACATCCTTAATCGAATATACTCTATCTCTTTAGCAGAAAAAAAGGCAATTTCCATAAGATCCGTTCCCTGTTCATGACATTAACGTGACTTTTTTCTTGAACACTTTTGGAGAAATAAGCCATTTAAATAACAATCCTTTTCCACCTAAAAGTGGCATTCTAGAAATATTTCACATTTTTGTTTTTTTTTTTCTAAGAGTCTAATTTAACGAATATATAAAATCAAGTAAATCATTGAAACCCCTGAAACAATAAAGAGACATTGGTAATTATCTTATTTTTAGTGTTTTTTGCGTAAAAAACTGGGTGACTTTCCGGAAATATTTAGCCTACTCGTTAATATTAAATGCCTTTTTAATCTTATCGGCATTAATTAATCACACTACTTTAGTTTGAACAATTTTTTTGTTCGGCCAGTGTGTACTGCTCCAAAAAGCTGGAAAAATTTCGTCTGTGGACTTGGATGTGTAACGTTATATGTACTTCTACATATGCATAATGTAAAAAGGCCATAAAAACCCTAAATTTCCATTACAAATCAATAATTAAAGTAAATCAACAAAACCATACAAGTATACAATAAACATTAAGTGCAAGTAACACAAAAATTTTACAAAAAAAGTTGCTTATATTATAACAGCAACTGTTGGATGATTTTAAAAAGTATTTTGTTTTTAATAAACACCACTCATTTACTTTACTTACAAAATTGTATCAAAAATGTCGATGTATTAGTACTACACTTTTGGGATCCAAAATGTACCAAACAAACTATAATCCATATAATCCATATAATCTGTACCATCAGTTTCATCACTGGTGGGCGGTATCACACCCATTTTCCTAAATTCCATAATAATCTTTTTAAGGAATTGCTGCGAGTATCAATTTTGAGTAAATTAGCGTCCTTAAATTTCGAAATATCGAAGTTTCCTCATTACTGAAATTTACCGTTATTTGACAAGTGGACGTAATTTTAGGTGACGGGTAACAAGATCGGTGACAGGAAACAAGATCAACCAAAATAGGGTCAATTGACACTATTTCGCATACTGGTGCGAAATAAAGTCAGTTGACATTATTACCTTTTCAAAAGTGAAATAAAGTCAACAAAAATTTTGAAATAAAGTATATGATGCTATTTCCTCATTGAAATTGAAATGGAAGTAATGTTGTTCTTGCATCGTACGTGAAATATGAATGTTGTTACATTAACATTGTTCCGTAAGTGTTGTTTCTATAGATGAAAGAAGTTTTTCCTAAATCCGCAGTGTGCTATTAATCAACACACAATCATGAACCACCACCAATTGATTTTATTAACAAAACTTAAAATTATGAATGTAATAAAAACACGATACGAAAAACCAAGCCCAAAAAGAGCTGGAATACGCGAAATATTTGCAGAAAGAATGTAGAAATAATCCAGAACTTGCAAAAAACATGTTTCGTTTCCACAAGAATAAAGCGATTGCCGCCATGGCCAAAAACCCCGGAGGAACACTGAAGGCATTGTGTTTATAAATTAGCATATTTTGAACGAATTCGGAATGTCTAAGTTGGAAAAGAAGCCAACTTTTCTATAAGGAAACAATTATAGAAAAGGAATTTTCTTACATTGTATTCATGTCACTGCCAACAATTTGTGACATCAGCTAAGGAGAATGACGACACTATTTATTAGATGGCACATTCGAATCAGTGTGCCAAAATTGAGGTATAAGCAATTATTGATTATTTATTATCGGAACCGAGATCATGTTAGTTGATTGATTGGTTTTCACACACTTTTGAAACC
The DNA here is from genome assembly GCF_001687245.7 of Rhagoletis zephyria. Taxonomy (NCBI): domain Eukaryota; kingdom Metazoa; phylum Arthropoda; class Insecta; order Diptera; family Tephritidae; genus Rhagoletis; species Rhagoletis zephyria. The sequence continues at coordinate 24,213 of NW_016160248.1, read as the reverse complement.
CAAATTATATGCTTTTTTACTGCAAACAAGTTGTTGCCAAAACACACCAAAAATCTTCCAATATGTACATTATATCGACGGCTTATATTCAATACCCTCGATCTGCATTTTTCACAAAAATGAGATTCTGATATAAAAATCCACCTAAGACTTAACTGTGATCGGTGATGTTAATTCTGACCTTGTATAACGCTTTACAGAAGAATTTACTTTTAAATTGTAGTCAGAATTAACATCAGTGATGAGCGCCGCGCGTACGCGGGCCGCCGCGAAGCTACGCAATTTAATGTTGGAAAGAGCAATAATGTCAATGGATTTTATTTCGCTTTTGAAAAGGTAATAATGTCAATTGACTTTATTTCGCACCAGTATACGAAATAAAATCAACTGACGTTATTACCTTTTCAAAAACGAAATAAAGTCAACAAAAATTGTAAATAAAGTAAATGATGCTATTTCCTAATTCAAATGGAAATAGCGTCAACAATGTTTAAAATATGTCGATTCAAAGAGAAAAATGTTCTTGCCTCGTACATAAGTAGGGAAGACAAAAATATGCACAAAAAAATTAATTATATGATCATTAAAATGACTCCAAAATTTTAAAAATATGCTTGATATATGCCCCAAAAAATGTATATGTATAACGAAATTTTTTTCGATTATCGCATGAAAAGTTTTTAACATACATACATATATGTATGTATTGAAAATATTGCAAATGAACGTTCTACGTCACAAGACTTTGTTGGACAGAATTTAAAAGATGACAATTCTCCAGGTGAAAATGTTGCAACATTTTATTGAAGTGTTGCCTCACACAAAATATTTTTGTTGCTGATATTGAGAAGTTACATAAGTTACAATAGATGCAGAATAAAACTCGCTGCTCAGTTCGCAACACACCTGGAAACTGTTAAACAGCTTTCGCTAAAAAGGAAAAGTTTTTGTTGAATTTTTCAACCACCAAAACCGGTTTAGCGCGAAACTTGACTATCGGAAAACGACAGTCGAAAATTATTTACGAGTATATTAAAATTGTTTACTAGAAAATAACGGGACTTTTCATTGTTTGTCAGCCTTTTCTTTGTCAATTAAACAAACCTCCTCAGCAACACTGGCTATCTCCGCAAAGGTATTGTCAGATGAAATTATGCGAAAATTAGTTAACTTATTACCAAAGAAATCATTTTTAGCCCATTTAAATAACAATCCTTTTCCACCTAAAAGTGACATTCTAGAAATATTTCACATTTTTGTTTTTTTTTTTTAAGAGTCTAATTTAACGAATATATAAAATCAAGTAAATCATTGAAACCCCTGAAACAATAAAGAGACATTGGTAATTATCTTATTTTTAGTGTTTTTTGCGTAAAAAACTGGGTGACTTTCCGGAAATATTTAGCCTACTCGTTAATATTAAATGCCTTTTTAATCTTATCGGCATTAATTAATCACACTACTTTAGTTTGAACAATTTTTTTGTTCGGCCAGTGTGTACTGCTCCAAAAAGCTGGAAAAATTTCGTCTGTGGACTTGGATGTGTAACGTTATATGTACTTCTACATATGCATAATGTAAAAAGGCCATAAAAACCCTAAATTTCCATTACAAATCAATAATTAAAGTAAATCAACAAAACCATACAAGTATACAATAAACATTAAGTGCAAGTAACACAAAAATTTTACAAAAAAAGTTGCTTATATTATAACAGCAACTGTTGGATGATTTTAAAAAGTATTTTGTTTTTAATAAACACCACTCATTTACTTTACTTACAGAATTGTATCAAAAATGTCGATGTATTAGTACTACACTTTTGGGATCCAAAATGTACCAAACAAACTATAATCCATATAATCCATATAATCTGTACCATCAGTTTCATCACTGGTGGGCGGTATCACACCCATTTTCCTAAATTCCATAATAATCTTTTTAAGGAATTGCTGCGAGTATCAATTTTGAGTAAATTAGCGTCCTTAAATTTCGAAATATCGAAGTTTCCTCATTACTGAAATTTACCGTTATTTGACAAGTGGACGTAATTTTAGGTGACGGGTAACAAGATCGGTGACAGGAAACAAGATCAACCAAAATAGGGTCAATTGACACTATTTCGCATACTGGTGCGAAATAAAGTCAGTTGACATTATTACCTTTTCAAAAGTGAAATAAAGTCAACAAAAATTTTGAAATAAAGTATATGATGCTATTTCCTCATTGAAATTGAAATGGAAGTAATGTTGTTCTTGCATCGTACGTGAAATATGAATGTTGTTACATTAACATTGTTCCGTAAGTGTTGTTTCTATAGATGAAAGAAGTTTTTCCTAAATCCGCAGTGTGCTATTAATCAACACACAATCATGAACCACCACCAATTGATTTTATTAACAAAACTTAAAATTATGAATGTAATAAAAACACGATACGAAAAACCAAGCCCAAAAAGAGCTGGAATACGCGAAATATTTGAAGAAAGAATGTAGAAATAATCCAGAACTTGCAAAAAACATGTTTCGTTTCCACAAGAATAAAGCGATTGCCGCCATGGCCAAAAACCCCGGAGGAACACTGAAGGCATTGTGTTTATAAATTAGCATATTTTGAACGAATTCGGAATGTCTAAGTTGGAAAAGAAGCCAACTTTTCTATAAGGAAACAATTATAGAAAAGGAATTTTCTTACATTGTATTCATGTCACTGCCAACAATTTGTGACATCAGCTAAGGAGAATGACGACACTATTTATTAGATGGCACATTCGAATCAGTGTGCCAAAATTGAGGTATAAGCAATTATTGATTATTTATTATCGGGACCGAGATCATGTTAGTTGATTGATTGGTTTTCACACACTTTTGAAACCCAAATTATATGCTTTTTTACTGCAGACAAGTTGTTGCCAAAACACACCAAAAATCTTCCAATATGTACATTATATCGACGGCTTATATTCAATACCCTCGATCTGCATTTTTCACAAAAATGAGATTCTGATATAAAAATCCACCTAAGACTTAACTGTGATCGGTGATGTTAATTCTGACCTTGTATAACGCTTTACAGAAGAATTTACTTTTAAATTGTAGTCAGAATTAACATCAGTGATGAGCGCCGCGCGTACGCGGGCCACCGCGAAGCTACGCAATTTAATGTTGGAAATAGCAATAATGTCAATGGATTTTATTTCGCTTTTGAAAAGGTAATAATGTCAATTGACTTTATTTCGCACCAGTATACGAAATAAAATCAACTGACGTTATTACCTTTTCAAAAACGAAATAAAGTCAACAAAAATTGTAAATAAAGTAAATGATGCTATTTCCTAATTCAAATGGAAATAGCGTCAACAATGTTTAAAATATGTCGATTCAAAGAGAAAAATGTTCTTGCCTCGTACATAAGTAGGGAAGACAAAAATATGCACAAAAAAATTAATTATATGATCATTAAAATGACTCCAAAATTTTAAAAATATGCTTGATATATGCCCCAAAAAATGTATATGTATAACGAAATTTTTTTCGATTATCGCATGAAAAGTTTTTAACATACATACATATATGTATGTATTGAAAATATTGCAAATGAACGTTCTACGTCACAAGACTTTGTTGGACAGAATTTAAAAGATGACAATTCTCCAGGTGAAAATGTTGCAACATTTTATTGAAGTGTTGCCTCACACAAAATATTTTTGTTGCTGATATAGAGAAGTTACATAAGTTACAATAGATGCAGAATAAAACTCGCTGCTCAGTTCGCAGCACACCTGGAAACTGTTAAACAGCTTTCGCTAAAAAGGAAAAGTTTTTGTTGAATTTTTCAACCACCAAAACCGGTTTAGCGCGAAACTTGACTATCGGAAAACGACAGTCGAAAATTATTTACGAGTATATTAAAATTGTTTACTAGAAAATAACGGGACTTTTCATTGTTTGTCAGCCTTTTCTTTGTCAATTAAACAAACCTCCTCAGCAACACTGGCTATCTCCGCAAAGGTATTGTCAGATGAAATTATGCGAAAATTATTACCAAAGAAATCATTTTTATGCTTTTTCGCCAAAATATGCATTTTGTGTCATAATATGCATTTGCATATGCAATATGCATTTGCATATTTTTGTCTTCCCTATACATAAGATATGAATGTTACAATGAACATCGTGCCTTAAGGGTTGCGGGCGAGCGTGGCGCGGACGCGGGCCGCCGCGAAGCTACGAAAATTTAATGCTTGAAAGAGTAGTAATGTCAACGGATTTTATTTCGCTTTTGAAAAGGTAATAATGTCAATTGACTTTATTTCAGTTGATTTTGTTCGAAAATTTTCAACTTCTTGCTTTTATGCAATAAAAACATGCATTTGCATGAGATTCCTAGCCCTAATCATTATCATCATCAGCCCCAATTTTTGGAAATGATTGGGTGTCGCGTTGAATTTTATAATCTCTCAAGTCCATTGCAGTTTAACTTGATGATTTTCGTCGAAATTTCGACCGGTTATCTAAATGTGACTGGAATAGGAACTAACTATTTCAAAAATATTTTCCGTTTTACCGATTTGTTATTATTCCAGCCTGGATCACAGAGCTCATATCAGCGGAATACAGCAAGTGAAGATACATACATTATGTAGAAAACCGCCATTGGCCATCGGTTGTTCTCTGAAGCCCCGTAACCTTTTGTCGAAGGTATCGATGCCGTCTTTGTACTTGTTATAGCCATGTATTGTTATAGGCTTCCGCGTAAATGGATTTATTGCTTCTGTCACATGAGCGGTTGACATTAACGAAAAAATTTTATTTGAGTCAGTTGAATAGCTTACCAACGAAAGACCTCATCAGAAATTCAGAACACTGAAGCATGGGCCCCTCGTTTTTTATTAATCTATTGATGTAAACAGTTTTGGCAATTCGCGCTTATTAGCTCTAATTGGACCAAAGTGGTATTTTCATAAATTTCGTTCTAATTTGTAGCTTGTAAAAACATTATTCATTGTAATGTTAAAGCAATATCTAAGTAGTAGAGCTGCAAAAACATCGGAGCACTATCGATAGTATCGATGTTTAAATATTTTTTTGAAAACATCGATTTTTTTCTTACTATCGATGTTTTTAGAGGATATGCCATCATTGGAAAGTTTATCCGTTGCTGATTTGGGGCAGGCAAGAAGTATAAAAATTAAAGCGCAATAAATTCATAACCTTTAACAGTACGCAAAAGCGTACCAATAAGGGTTCAGGGAAGTTATTACCAGGACCAAAAAATTTAATTTTTGCTGTCTTACTTTTTCCTTACGAAATAATGGAACGGGCATACATTTCTGTTGAAAACAAGGGTGCCTGGTACTCTTCACAAACAAACTTTAGCAAACCATAGTAGAAAGCGTAGCAAATTTCTTACGAACTTCGTACTGCTTAAGAAAATTTGGCTCTATAAATTTTTCTTGACCATTTCTTGGGCTTTTTTATTCGTCGAACTAATTAAATGTTTGAAAATAATCATGATATACAAATTTGAAGGTAAAACCGCTGAGAGACAGACTGGACATTTTTGAAGTTTGCTAGCATAACAAAAATGTTTTCAAATTTTCAATCTCACAAATACATTCTCACTTCCATTCTCAAATAAAAGAATATTTGAATATTTTCGTATACTTGTTTTTTGTTTTACTTGAGTTGCTCTCAAATTTCAATTTTATAAAGTGGACAAACTTCAAAAAATAAATGCTGGCTGACGAATTGAGCGAGCGGTTTTACCTTGAAATATTTGTATCATGGAAAATAACAACATATAAAAACAGATCTAGTTTTTATTAACCCGTAACTTTAATTTCATTTCTGCTTGGATATAAAAATTTAATACCAATGGTTTGTCTCTACGGGAAGCATTGAATACCGAATAACGAATATTTAACCCTCCGTTAGGCGCGTGGACGACATATGTAATCCACACATCTTTTAGTAGGGACCAATTAAAACTTGGGTGGAGGATGACATTGCCCGCTTGAATAGCTATCGATGATATACAAAACTGCTCACTTAGTATAAAATTGAGGGGCTAGGCCCACATTTACCACTTTTAGCCACAGTTGAATACGAGTGGACTACAATTGTAATCCACGCGCCTTATTACGTAACATTTTTTGCCAAGTGCACATTTTGGAAGTTTGTCTGTTTGAACACTGAGATAAGTTTTATACTTCCAAAAAACAAATCTTAATTCCATAAAAAAATTTGACTTTGTTCATTATAAATTAGCATTGAATTTTATAACTTTTTTGTAGTCCAAATTCCAACGATTTCGGGTCTATACATTTCAGTGTTTCCATAAATTAACATTAACTTTTTGTTTTGTATTTGGCTATTTTCGTATATCTAAGAATTTAACTTTGTTTATAAGCAATGTTAAGGCTATTCAGTATGTACAACAAATATTTCACTATAGATATGTCATATGTTGTTTTACATGGAAATTGAAATTTCTGATGCAAAAAAGATACATTTGGAAACAGAAGAAAGCTCTATGGATGAAGAAGATGAATATAAGCTTAGTTTTTTTATAATTTGGAAATTATTGCTTGGGAGCTAGTAAAACCGCAAACTGAACACCGATTACTAATATGTCAAGAGAAGTTGATCGTCTAGGACGGCATCTACTTTGTATAGAAAAGATTTATAGCCTCCACCAGCCGACATGCCAGAAAATTGCTTTCGGCGAAGTCCACAAGAAATATTTGCCAAACACGTAGTAAATATTCAAAAATGATAGAATACATTTTCTCTCAATCGTGGTAAATAAATATGCATGTAAGAATCATATGAGAGATGAGAGCATCGCTTATTTGGCAGAGAAAAACATGCTCCATATTTGACTTGTATTTCCTCGTTTATATGCTTTTATACTTCTTCACTGTTCAGTTTGTATTAAGTCTATTATTTTGAAAATAAAAATGTGAAATTCGTTAGCTGTTTTTATTGCATACTTTGAATTTGCAATAATTCTTAAGAACCTTCTATTAAACGGCTCAAAACAACACGCATTGCCTGTTTTAATATTTCTCTCATAAAAGTTAGATAAAACCAAAGTCAAAATATGTTTGAGACGTATTAAATAATATAAATAAACATTTATTGGACACAAATATAAAATTTTTTTTAAATAAAATATTATAGCAGCCAAAGAAGTTGGACTACTATTGTAATCCACGCGACTAACCGCGTGAGTAGAACCCATGCGCCTAATGGAGGGTTAAAANTTGTTGCTTTATGAATACTTTTATATTATTATAAATTAAATGTGACCTTAAATACAAGTCAAATTAAAATTGAAATTAATTATTGGATAATTTTAAAATAATAACTGTAATTTATTAAAAAATTATGTTTGTTAATTGATAAGGATTTCAGCTTGAAACAAAAAGTTAAAATTCCCAAGAAACCACGATAGTATCGCTACTATCGATGTTTTAGTGGCAAAAACATCCAAAAATCGATAGTTTCAAATATCGATGTTTTTGCAGCACTACTAAGTAGCGTTGAGCAAGTCGTAATACCAACGCATGTGAAATTTCACCTGGCCATTCTTCGTTTGGCTGAGTACTCAAATATATCTTGCATCTACAAATCAAAACATTTTTAAACCATACTTCCAAGGCTTTGAAGGTGTGTACTTTCGAAAGCTGCAGCGATTCCTACAAGCTACTAACTGAAAGGTAAATTCAAATTTTCGTGGAGTAAAATCCAAATATGACGTTATGGAGTCAACTTGTCTTATCGTTGCACGTGTTCTTGAATCATCGAAACGGCATATTTGCTCGAATTGTAAAATGGCATATGAGACTTGTGAAACAAATCTTTGGCTTGTACTAAATTAGGCTTTTTGGCGACTATATCAATATACCTAGAAAAGCATACATTTCGTCCACATTGGTGTATTTCTAATTTCGCATGGTATTCGGAATCTCTTGTCTATTATTCGTTGAATAAGTTTTCAATAATCATTGGTGAAAACAGACGCTTGGACATAGTTGCCAACTTGGTGCTTTAAGCACTAGATTTAGTGCTCTTTGAAAATTAAAACGCCAAAAAAAATTACTTAGTGCCTTTTTTAGTGCTTTTTTTGAACTAATATTACTCCGAGATAGTTAAACCCTGAAATAATTTGAAATATTATCAGCTGTGGTGTCTCACGAAGATGCGGAATTTACAAGAATATACAAATTTAAATGCACTAAAATACAACCATGTTTGATAAAAAGCTAAAGTTGCAAACCCACCTTTTTGAATTCTGTTCGCGTTGAAAATGCTAGTACACAGGTAAGATAGGTATTTCTTTTTATACCCGAGCGCACTTGTGCACAAGGGTATATTAATTTTGTTTTCTTTTCTAATTGTTTGTACAAATTTTGATTTTTTTACCACCTGAGTAAAACTTATCATTTTTTGGTGCTGAATCCAAATTTGGCCATTGCCTAGTACTAGAATTTTTAAATAGAGAAAACACGGGTTTTTGCGATATTTGAGGTTATATAATGAAAACATCAAATTTTTTGCTCATTTCAACTTGTGGCATCATTTTCATTTGTTGCGATTCGATTTTTCTTTCTCGGGATATACTAGTTTTAATAGTACTTCGGTATTACGTCGTAAGCATGAGTCATCATAGCATGTGCAGAGGCTATTCAATCGTTATGAGCGAAAACGTTTTGTGTATTGATTTATGTATGTATTCTTGTAAATATTGTTAATTTTTTGCTTTTGTTAAATACAAACTGTTACGAAAAAATCATATTTTGAAAAAAAAAATGTTGCTTTTAGTTTGGTAAAACGCTTTTTTCTGACTGAGAACTAACGCATTTAGGAACTGTCAAAATTTTGCGTAGCCCCATGAGCTAGAAAAAAATTATGGCGTTCGTATTCACAACGAGATATCGCATAATTTTTGTTTGATCTTTCAAAATTGTATCTTCGTTTTTTTTTTTTTTTTGATTACATTTCTTTGTTAAGCCTGAGTCCATTTTTGACCTCGATTTGTTTGAATTGCAGCTTCAGGCACTACCTCTTGCTCATCAATTTGTTCATTCTCATGAATACCTTCAGTTTGTATATCAATTATGTGCTCTTCAAAATGTATGTATTACTACGTTTATACGCACAGAATAATCGACTTAATTGAAAGCGCATTGACACCGTACACATTTCGCTCTAGTGTTTATACTTACGGCTTTATATCGGCATCAAAGTAACCGTCTTCAAAAGCAAACAAAATTAGCTGTTTTCATTTGACATTTTATAAGTTAACATAGTGGAAAGTGATAAAAATCTAGTTTTATTCGGCATTATAAAATCGTGGCAAAGAAAAATAACGATTATTATTAATCAGCTTTTAAATACTGATGCGATTATTTGGAATTTGAGCGGAACAGCTGATCTCCAATTCGCTTTGAGTGAGAGCGGTGTTTATACACTCTTTCTAACTGTCTGGAGAAATAAACTACCGATTTGAAATGGAGTGTGACCCAAGACACTTCGCTCTTTCAAAGCGAATTGAAATTCAGTTTATACATATGTTTTGAATCACGGCGAAATGAATTAAAGCGACTTATGCATGCGTATAAACGTAGTAATCGCTATCATTGTCAGTTGTCTTGGCGCCCAGCAACTAAGAACAAGACCTGTAAAAGTAACGAAAATTTGGATACCCGTATGTATTCGTTACTAAACCAAATAACATCAGTTACCTCGTATCGTTACTTTACTCGTTACCATTGATACAATCAAGCACTTTTACCTCATACGAATCATCGCAATGAATCTCGTAGTGTAAGATGTTCGCTTGTACATGTATGCATGTACTTCTTTTTGAGCCATTGTACTTCGTACATCGAAGTACAGTCAAATGTACTTCTTTACAATGTTTTGTACTACCCAAGACACACTGAACAGGTATTATCAGTAGAGCAGCTTATTTGATTTTTTTTTTATTATTCGGCCTTCAAAATGTCAAATATTTTTAATTTCTTCTCACAAAAAAATAAATTGTCGAAATCTTTTTGCATGTGAAACCTTTTCCCCATACAAAACAAGCGATTGAAAAGCAACGTTTGGGACGTTCACCTAAAGATGCCTTTACATGAGGCGATTTCTTGACAGGCGATAATCGCCTGCAAAACTTGACTTGCTGTCTACTTTGAGACATTTACATGAGCGATTTTTCTTGAGCAATGTTGAATCGCTTTAGAAAATCATGCATAACTCCGCAGCACAAACGCTGATTACTGGGCCTTTAAAAAATTGTCTAAGAAAGAAAGTCGCACCAATTTCTTTCCAAATTTAATTTTTACTCAAAATCAGAGCATTTTTTGACAATTTGTAAAGACAAGCAACAACAAAATACACATAAATGTTGTTTTTGCTTTTATACCTGTTTGATATGCCTTGGTACTACCTTTTAAGTTAAAATTTCTTTAACTGTTTCGAAAAATTTCAAAAGGTAAGTCATCTCAGTTAAGAAAGGTACTCATAGAACAACACATAAATTATGACTTTCAATCAGTTCACTTCTCTAGCCGACAAATTTCATTATAAATGGCTACTCAATTACGAAAAATTTAAAGGTGTTATAGAGCTTAAAACTTCTGTGACAAATCTTACTTGCTCCTGTGGGTATTCAGAAAAGACAGTATCGATGCCGTAGTAAAAATTTTCTTATCCAGGCAACATATTAACCATTTCCTTATTAAGGAAATTGCTTAATGCTTCAAGTGGTTTTGATTTCTTACACCAGGCTGAGGTTGAACGACGCAGTCGACTAAATTTACATCTCGCAAAATAAACTCTTATTATACTTATCTTAATTTTTGAGTCTGGGGAGAGTTCTCGGCCTTCTCTAACAAAAGAATTTTGAAATGATCTCACATTTATTTAAAACACTTCGTCGGCAATGACTTTTTTTAAGTTCCTAGCATTTCAAAATCATTTACATATGTATGTAAAACGAAAATAAAAAAATTAAATTGTTCAAAAACATTTTTCCCAGCATACCAGCGGAGTCCGATAATAGACCGAAAATGGGGCTTTACGGTTATACAAAATGCTCTTCATTTTGTTCTTAATTAATAAGTATTAAAGAGTTTTCATCTCTTTATAAAAAAAAACAAATTAAACAAGTAAGAAAGTCTAAGTTCGGGCGGAGCCGAAATTAAATACCCGGCGCAGGTATTAAGTATGTATATGTTTTTTTCACCTTTCCGAAACCTAACGCTAGATGGTAAGCCGGGGTGTATCAATTTTGAGTAAATTAGCTTCCTTAAATTTCGAAATATTGCAGTTTCAAGCATTTATGAAATTTACCGTTATATGAAAAGCGGCCATAATTTTAGTCCGATTTCAATAATTTTCAACGTTTTGCTTTTACGTGGCAAGCACAACAAAAATACCGAGTTTGGTACAAATTGATAGAACGGTTACCGATATACATATATGTGGTCATAAGTGGGCGGTGCCACGCCAATTTTCCAAAATTTATCCATAAACGTATTTCTTGACAAAGAATTGTTGCGAGCATAAATTTTGAATAAGTCAGCTTTAATATTTACTGATTTATCGAATATTTTGTATTTCTCTAAATTACCGTTATATCGGATGTGGGCGTGGTTATTGTCCGTGTATTTAAATTTTCGGCCATTTAGTATGCTGTACCAAGGCCAACAACCGTGCTAAGTTTGGAAGAAATTGGTGCAGCGGTTACCAAGATATACACATGGAACCATAAGTGGGCGTGGCTACGCAAATTTTCCAAAAATTTATAATATTCTTATTTTTCGTCTAAAAATTGTTGTAAATATCAATTTTGAGTGAATAATCGTCGGTAGTCGGATGTGGGCGTGGTTATTATCCGATTTTTAAAATTTTCGGCCATTTAGTATGCTGTATCAAGGCCAACAACCGTGCCAAGTTTGGAAGAAATTGGTGCAGCGGTTACCAAGGTATACACATGTAACATGTAGCCACGCCCACTTATCAAAAATTTATAATATTCTTATTTTTCGTCTGAAAATTATTGCAAATATCAATTTTGAGTGAATTATATTCAGTAGTTACTAAAATATCGCAGTTTTCGTATTTCTGGAAATTACCGTTATATGGGAAGTGGGCGTGGTTAAAGTCCGATTTCGCCCATTTTCAATACCAACCTACCTTGGATTAACAGAAACCTACATACCAAATTTTGTTGAGATATCTCAATTTTTTCTCGAGTTATCGTGTACACGGACGGACGGACAGACGGACAGACGGACGGACAGACAGACATGGCTTAATCGATTTCTCTATTCATTCTGAGCATTTATGTATACATTTGTCTATATCTATCTCGATTCGTTTTGGCTGTTACAAACAACCGTTATGTGAACAAAATTAATATACCCTTGTGCACAAGTGCGCTCGGGTAAAAAAATGATTTACACGGAAAAATCCTGTAATAAATCAAAAAATATTTTTTTCATATATTGTTTAAAATACATTCCCTTTAGGTTTGGAGCCCCTTTGCGCCCGCTCTATGGCATTCTTTACCAGATCCATTCAGAACTGTATTAAATACATCTGAAAAGTTCTAAAGTTAGACAAAAGTAATTATGCATTATTGTTTACCTCTAAATGCATTTGAAACCACCATAACGTCAACAGCGTGTTTTGCGGTGTATCTTTTCAAGAATATTCGAAAACGACTTCTTGATTGAAAATTTATTTTTCAATTCACAGACTGAATAAAAAAAAGCAAGATAACAAAAAACCACTTTGACTCCCTTCTCACCCCATATTCGGAGCGCTCCGAAAACACGCATTCGAAGTTTAAAAATTTTTCCTTGAAAATATTTAAAAGTGGTCTAATGCTTTTTAAAACTGAAATGTTCGTGCACAGCATATATGTAATACTTCTATATTGGCAGTAAGCTAACTTCTCAATGTGTAAGCATTCCGAAATCAAAGCGAGATAGTCTAGTACCGTTTTCGTCAATGTATTGTGTACTTGAGTGCCGTTTTTGTATATGTGTTGGGTACATGTTTATTTATAAACGTATGTGTTCCTTTTCTTTCGTACGTGTTTATTGATATATCTGTACTGTAGTGTTTTCGGACGGTACTAGCTCTTACTGCCGATATAGGAGTATTACATATATGGTGCACAGTTTCAGATAGAGCACTTTAATTTGATTACGATTACTAGATCGCTGGGAATAAGCGCCTNACAGTTTCAGAGCACTTTAATTTGATTACGATTACTAGATCGCTGGGAATAAGCGCCTTGTCTTAGAATAATAAATAGTATTGATTTTTAATTGATAAAATTTATTTGTGGAATTTGTACTCTGTTACCGTTTTTGTATATTCTGCTTTTACCATTTGCTCATTAATTTCATACCATTTTTGGTTTTCGGTTTCGGTACTTCTTTGAGCTACGAAATAGTTGGTCACATTATGTATCACCCACAACAACGAAACATACTGAGGCGTATTCTTGTTTTCGTACGAATCGAAAGTCATGAAATTTTCAAAAATTTAGAAGTTTCAATTCGTACGAAAACAAGAATACGCTCCACTATATTCAGCAAAAAAAAAAACAGAAATTCAAATCATACTTACTCGGTAACGAATACATTCGGTTTGCTACAGCTCTACCAAATGTGTAGCATTGTTTTGTCTAATATACACACTAGGGCGGGTCATTTTTTTTTTATTTGCCGAAGAAAGCATGGGTCTAAAACAGTGTTGCCACACAATTTTTTTATTTTTTACCAAAATCACCGGAAAAAGTTATTAAATTCAACAAAAAATTATCAAACTCATTTTATATGCAGAACTGTACAAACATACATATCGATTCCTTTCTGCATCAAAAAGAAAATTTTGAAAAAAACGTCGCTTATGTTATTTTGGCGGTTAGGGCTCGATATGTACAGAGCATCTAGATGCATTTCTGCATCAAAAAGAAAATTTTGAAAAAAATNATTTGCCGAAGAAAGCATGGGTCTAAAACAGTGTTGCCACACAATTTTTTTTATTTTTTACCAAAATCACCGGAAAAAGTTATTAAATTCAACAAAAAATTATCAAACTTATTTTATATGCAGAACTGTACAAACATACATAACGATTCCTATCTGCACCAAAAAGAAAATTTTGAAAAAAACGTCGCTTATGTTATTTTGGCGGTTAGGGCTCGATATGTAACGACATGTCGATCCCTAACTGCCAAAATAACGTAAGTGACATTTTTTTCAAAATTTTTTTTTATGCAGAAATATTCCTAGAGCATCTAGATGCATTTCTGCATCAAAAAGAAAATTTTGAAAAAAATGTCGCTTACGTTATTTTGGCGGTTAGGGCTCGATATGTATATCCGAAGATACCAAGATTTTCAGGCAATAAGCGCCCCATTGACCTAAAATTTTTACGAAAGTTTGTTGAATTTTTTAAATATTGAACAAAGTTTGAAATTTGAATTTTTTTGAGTTCTGTTAAAGAAAGAACAATATTTTTATAAATAATAACCAAAATAAAATTACGAAAAAAATAACATGTTAAAATTATCAAAATATCGTGCGGTTATAATTTTTTCTACCACTGTATGTAAACAAGTGACAAGAAAATATATCAAAAATTCAACGCTTGAAGGAAAGCTTTCGACTCACACACAGACAGAGTGAAGTCCCCCGCTGAATGCCTCAGGTGTTTGAACGAGAACATACATATTTACGTAGAATTCTACTCATATATATGGTTGCCAGGTACACCGGAAAATTGATGGTAATTGAAAAGCTGTCGAACTGACGGGGAAAGGTAGGACCACCCAAAACCTTCCAGGAAAGGACACGGTCGATATACTTAGAAATAGCGTTTTTCAAGCGGTTTGTTAAAGATCAAACCATTCTAGTAGCCAAGGAACGCTGGACCAACTTTCGCCTTGCCTAACTTTCAGGATTACCTGGTATTTCTATAAAAGGAAACGCTTATGGGCCATTTACTAATGCGGATTCAGAACCAATATTGACCTATTTGACATGTAAAACCGAATCGAAAAAGTTACCAAATTGAAAAATAAATTACCAAATTACCAAACTTTATAAATAAAGAAAAAAATTACCTATTTTTGGTTAAAAGTCACCAAAGCGGTAACGCTGGTCTAAAATCAATTTAGAGTTCGCCCATACAAATTGACCCGCCCTAATACAAACAACAGATTTAACATACGCTTTGTGCTGCTATCATAATTTATTGGGTCTAATCATTGAACTCGTGTCGATCGAAAAATTTGAAATTTTTGTATAGAAAATGATAGGAAAATTTCATGATTTCCGATCGACACGAGTTCAATGATTAGACCCATTATTTTTTAAACATTTCTGTCGATATTGTTCTTCCCAGGCCCGGATTTAAGCTGCAAAGGCGCTAACCTACGAGCCCGTGCCACATGAAAAATTAAAAAATCAAAAAAAAAGAAGAAAAGCGAAAAAGCTATATATCGTCACCTGAAATGCAAAATATCGTATCATCATCGTCATTGAAACGGAAAAAGTCGGGACAATGTTTTTTTCCATAAATCGATGTGGGGAGTTGTAATTTGATGAGATCTATCATAGCAATCAAAAAGTGAATTTTTAATTGTTTATAAGTTACGACTTTTTGCATTTCAGTGACGATGATGATACGTTATTTTGCATTTCAGGTGACGATATGTATTTAAAACTTTTAATAAACGTAGGAGGCACTAAAGGCGAGTCAATCAAAGACATATTCTTTCGTTTTTTACCCTAATCGAAGAGGATTCACACTGTAGTACAACGTAATTTAAGTAATAAAAAGTTGATTTAGGGCCGGTTACTCAATGTCTAGTTAACACTAATCTGCGGTCATGGGCGTAGCCAGGTAGGGGCAGGGGGTGCTCGAGCGCTCCCCCCCTAACTTTCAAATTTTCCTTATATATATATATAAAATATAACCCTGAAATGCCAGCTTAATAGGGTCGAGGCCCCCCTCCCCTAAATTTCATTCTGGCTACGCCGATGTCTGCGGTTAAACATCGTCATCGATGTCTTCGTCTCCATGCATACAACAGGGAGTCGATAACGATGTTTAGTTTTAACCAGACCTTGTGTAATCGGCCCTTAGTTTAGTAAAGAAAAATTTGTCGTCTCGTCAAGTCCCGCGGCTGTTTGATACCACCTACTCCCGCGGGCCGCTGTTTTGGCAGCCTTGCTTAAGTCAATGTGATTGCAAATTTGAGGTGTTATTTTGGATAACCTTTGTACTTTTTATGAGTATAAAGGCCCATCGATTTGGCGTTCGCCTCACCCGTCAGAACAGTGAATTTGTCAACATTCAAATTTTCAGTAAGAAGCATAGTTTATTTTTTATATGATTTCGAAAATAATAAGTATAGAAAATATTAAAAACGGTGGCTGTGGTCAGCGTTGCCAGGTTGACGTTTTCAACGTCATTTGGACGTTTTTTGTATCCTGTTGACGTTGGACGTTTTTTTTGTAAAAAATTACGTTTTTTAACTTCCAAGTAATTTTTCTCTATGCACAATATCGAGCCCTAACCGCCAAAATAACGTAAGCGACACTTTTTTCAAAATTTTATTTTTGATGCAGAAATATTCCTAGAGCATCTAGATGCATTTCTGCATCAAAAAGAAAATTTTGAAAAAAATGTCGCTTACGTAATTTTGGCGGTTAGAGCTCGATATATTCAATGTGTAGCGTACTATTTGCTTGTAGAGTAAGTACTTACGCTCACACTTTCGGCAAATTTGTTACTAAATCTTGTCAGTAGAACTGATTTTGAATTATTTTCTCAATAAATCTTTACAAGCTTTTGCAGCTGGTGCCTCAAAAGATATTTATTCTTTGGACACATATGACTTAAATATGATGCACACCAAGCGTACGCGCATTTTTTTTTTTTTTTTTTNTGGGCTATAAAACTGTATACTTAAAAAACACTACTGAGAAAAAAGTTTGAAATTATGATGAATTTTTTTTTAGTGCTCTACAAAATCTTAAGCTTAGGTTTGCATATATGGTATTTGTTAGCGAATGAACTGCATTTTAATTGATTTAAAAACCTTAAAAATTAATCAATAAACATAAGTGGCAAACAATATCATTTTAAATTTGGTACAAAATGATATGTCCAACTTTGACTTTTTAAACAATTTAATTCTTGTAAAATGACATACCATTGCACTAAATATTTTTTTAATAAAGTTTTTCTTTACTTGTTTAGGTGTTTAAGTAATGCTACGATTTTGGTTTTAAACTATGCATACTTCATTAAATGTTGTTATTCAAGTATTTATGTAAGTTAACAAGAAGATGTAACTACATCAGTAATTATGTTCGCTTAAGTACCCGCATCGAGGTACTTAAGCGGGTTCTTTTAAGTACCCAACCCGCCTAAGTACCTCAAAAAGCTGACATTTATCGTGAGGTACTTAAGCGGGTTTTACTGTATATCGACAAGTGTTTTTTTTTGTACTCTTTACTTGAAAATTCAATAACAGACGAACCACATGATCGATTTTGACAACTCAACCGTCATTTTCATTGCTATTAAAAACTATTCAAGAACATAGGTTTTATTTATTTAAAAATAATTTTTAAGCGTAAATTTTTATAAAATTGTTGGTAAAAATATAAAAATAATAGTCTTCTCCACCACTTTTTCACACAGAAAAAAAAAACCATATGTGCAAAATTTTACTTTCTAAAATATTCTATGAGAAAAAAATGGATCGCAACGTGGGAAACCGTTATTTAACATTCAGTTAATATTTCTAATTTTTAAACGTCAAACCTTACTTATTTCACTTTATCATGTTTGAACAGGACAATGCCTCGAGCAACAGTGTGTTCACAATCCCTTGAATAAAAGTAAACATAGTTGTGTATATAAAAATATTAAATAAGTTAATCAAAGTAAGTTAATCAAAATAATGTATCAGGAAAATATGTATATGACTCATGCAGGCGAACAATTCTTAATTTGAATTCCCTCCCCTTACTTCAAGAAGAGAATAATTGCACTCCAAAAATTGAGAAGCATATTCCACTGCGAAAAACAGGACGCATGTTATCAATTTGAATCTGGAAAATAGAATTTGGAAAAGGAAATTTGACGACTGTGAGGAGGAAAAAATATAAGTTTATGATATCCAACAACAAAATTTTGTCGATGAAGTCAAAGCCGCTCTATCTAAAACAGTGTCAAGAAAGGACAAGTACAAAATTCTCACAACCCTACCATTGGACTGGAGTGGACGTAAAATACACAAAGTGTTCAATATTTCTCGACGGTATCGAGGAACTTCTGAGAAAAAGAGTGTGCGATCGCTATTGAGTAACGTTGTAGAAAAAGTGCAAAGTTTTTATACAGCTGATCAACAAAGTCGACTTATGCCAGGTCGAAAAGACTACGTTACCACTAAAAATAACAATATTCGTTAAACTTATTGGCTTATGTGACACACTTAACAAAAAACGTGTACAAATTTATCTTATCGTTCGTGATGTTTGTAAACTCAAGGTTTGTGAAAATTCTTCACCATTGTGCTTCCTGTTAAAATACGAAAAATGTACTGACACAGAATCTATTTTGAGTAAGTTTTCACAATTTTTCAATGACTATGGAATTGAAGAAATCGCTTTTAAATCAGGGGCAAAGACCGACAAGTAATCAATATCAATCATCATCAATAATTTTCAATGTTTAATTTGCATGACGTAGATTGTGTTATTTAACCCTTTCGACCCGGATGGTACATATATGTACCACCAATGTTTAAACATCCCTAAAACTTGTAATTTACATTTAATCACATTTGGAAATGTACCACGCCGTCTGTTAGGAATTTTACCATCAGCCTGGACTCTACACAATCTGTTTTGCATCTCCTGTTATGCCCAGTTTCGTTTAACTTCTAGAGACAGGCCCTCCCGTTAACGTTTTTATACAGATTTCCTTGCGTTTGTGAAGATTTCTTAGTTTATTTAAATATATTATAGGAAAATAGAGCTGTTTAAAATTATTGCCTGTAAATACAGTGGTAAAACTTTATTATAAACCTCTGTTTTCATAAATTCAAACATATGGTACATATATGTACCAGCAGTCTCATTTGGTGGTATATATGCGTACCAGTAGTCCGGTGAACATAACTTAATTTTTTTTATCGATTTCATGCAAGATCAAGCCAACGATATGCCTCTAAATCCGGTTAGATGGTGTGATGCTGCAACAGAGTATACTAGGGTGATTCAAAATTCGAACTTTTTTTGAATTTCGACTGAGAACGTTCGGATTATTGACGATAAGAGAAAATACAAGTTCCTTCTAAAATTTCAGCTTATTTGAACAAGATTTAGAGGTCGCCCAACGCTGTTGTTTGTTTTCCGAAAACTACAGATTTTAGATGCATCTTTATTAACAAATAGGTATATTTTCATCAAATCTTGTCGGATTTCGTTGAAATTTCGTAGGTAGGTTTCAAAATATTAGCTTATTGGAACTCAGTTTATATAAGTTCGATATATTAGTTTTAAACACACTTATTAATTAGTTAGATACTAAGTTTTGCCTAATAAAAAATTAATATTTGCATTATTTTTTTTTGTTCCTTAGCCACTGAGCGTATGCTTAATACACCTAAGATCACATTGTATTTCATATAATTAGTGGACTTCATCAATTAATATTATGAAACATCAAATTAAAAAAATCACCAGATAAATATCACTCATATGACATGCTGAATCCAAGTATTTTTCTAGTCATTGCAAATATTTAGAATATAATAATAATATTTTTTTCGCTTGCACCTTCGCTAAGTGTTTGGCAAAGCTTTTCCAATTTGTGGTGTGTGTCTTGATGTTGTCACAAAAAGACGGGGGCCTCCGAACAGTAAATGGATTTTGTGAGAAGCTTTTTCAATGCAGAAATACACACGGAGGCAGTGTTGGGCTTTAATCAATTAATTTTTCAATTATCTTGTTGTGGTATCATAGAAGATTTATTGCTAAGTAAATATTTTCAGAATTTAGCACATACATTTTTCACAATATCTACGAAAAAACAAGTTATTTATTTCAGCTGTTATTAATATTTGCTTGTGATCTTGTTTTTAAAAGTTTCCTTTAAGGTTGCTTGGACCAGGGATCGAGCCCAGGTATTATGGAGAGGTAGTACATACCTCAAACCACTCTACTACAGCGGCCGCACAAGCAAATATTAATAACAGCTGAAATAAATAACTTGTTTTTTCGTAGATATTGTGAAAAATGTATGTGCTAAGTTCTGAAAATATTTACTTAGCAATAAATCTTCTATCATACCACAACAAGATAATTGAAAAATTAATTGATTAAAGCCCAACACTGCCTCCGTGTGTATTTCTGCATTGAAAAAGCTTCTCACAAAATCCATTTACTGTTCGGAGGCCACCCGACTTTTTGTGACAACATCAAGACACACACCACAAATTGCAGAAGCTTGGCCAAACACTTGGCGCCAAAATATTATTATTATACTATAAATATTTGCAATGACTGGAAAAATACTTGGATTCAGCTTGGCATATGAGTAATATGACCAACCGTACTTCTTTCGGAAGTACAGTACTTCTTTTTTCCCTCTTGTGCTTCGTACTTCGAAGTACAGTGAAATGTACTTCTTTGCAATATTTTGTACTTCGGGAGGGAGATTTTGTAACCAGTTAGCGACAATTTTCGGATAGCTAACGCACTTTTTGACGCATGATATAAATGCTTTTGCGTCAAAAAGTGCGATAGCGATTCGAAAATTGTCGCTAACTGGTTTCAGAATCTCGCCCCAGGTCATGCACTTCTCCCATCTTCTGGACGATCGTCACGTGGCCTGGGCGATAAATTCGTTCAAACCATTAAAGTCGCCAGGGACCGATGGCATCATACCAGCTCAGCTTCAAAAGGCCTCTGAACGTGTCGTGCAATTGGTTGGATCCTATTTATGCGAACTGCGTGAGAACCGGGTACATCCCCAAGGCTGGGAAGGTAGTCAGTGTTGCGTTCATCACGACGGCCGGAAAAGGCGCACATGTTTCCGCTAGGTATTTTAAGCCAATCAGTCTCTCTTCGTTTTTTGCTAAAAACGCTAGAGGGACTGATAGACTAACACAAAAGAAACGCGATTCCTCGTGACTATCTTACAAGAGCTTATTGCAAGAAAGGGTCAGTGAATACCGCTCTGCATGCATTGGAGGTTGAAACCAACCTAATAAGGCTCAAGGTATTGGCCCAATGCACGCTTGCTTTGCTTGCTTGGCTTTGAGAACTGTCAAACAATTTTTAAAATCTACTAAAATGTATGAAAGTTGGCCTAGTGGCAGCTTTACTTCACTTCCTTCAAAGTAAAGCAAAGCAAACTAAAGCAAGCAAAGCAAGCAAAGCAAGCGTGCATTGGGCCAATACCTTTATCTACAGCTTACTTCGTGAACGAACAGTTGCGGCAGAGTGGATCAGCGACTGCACTCAGTGCAGAGCCATTAGGAGCGCTCCACAAGGTGGTGTTCTCTCTCCCCTGCTCTGGATTGCGGTTGTAAACGACCTTCTAGAGAAGCTGGAAAAAGTAGGCTGTCGGGTGATCGCCTATGTAGATGATGTGAAACTTTTGGTTAAGGGACGATTTCTATACACCTTTTTTGATCTGGCTCAAGGTTACCTGAACCAGGTAACTAGGTGGGCGATCAACGGCGGCTGTCGCGGAAGCCTAATATTGTGGAAAGGGTAAGAAAGGTTTCGGTTGCGAAATAATGGCAATTTTTTCTTGACTGTTTCCTTGAGAGCTGCATACAGGGCTTTACGCAGGTCAGTAGCGCCAGGCCTTGCACGTTGTGTCGTGAGTCAGATACATATTTCTGTTCAAAGCACCACACAACAACGTTGCATAAAAGCAAACTCGAACAAAGATAATCTGCCAAAGAGTGCAAAGTTCTTTTTTGCAAATTCTGTTTTGCGCCATTTCATTATATTTTAGGAATTTCTCACCAATTTATTGTTAATTCTTTGACTATTTATTATAACATGCATTATTCAAATGCAATATAAATTAATCGTTTTGTTTGGTTCGAAAAAAGATAACAATGACTATGGAATAGAGGAAATCGCTTTTAAATCATGGGCAAATACCGACAAGTAATCAATATCAATCATCTTCAATAAGTTTCTATGTTTAATTGGCACGATGTAGATTGTGTTATTTAAGCAATTCCATCTTATCTTATTTACAGAGGTGATCTGACAAGTTGTACTCAATCGACAAAGGACTGCTCTTGGAGCATGACTACATCGTGAAATCATAGGCAGAATTCCTACATCAAACAAATAAAAATCTTAAGGAAGGAGAGTTTTTTGTTTGTCTTGATTTTGCTGAAAATTTTTCGTCCGTTATTCAAGATTCTGTTCAAGCAAAACATTGGTCAAATAAGCAAGTTACTCTTACGTGAACACATTTTTTTCGGATTTCGCAGCATAGCAATATAAAAGCAAATCAAATTTCATCAATATGATGTATTTGCAAAAGAAAACTGGCATCAAGCTTTACTGGAATATTTTCGCGACGTCCCACGGTATAGGGGCATGTGACGGAATAGGTGGAACCGTCAAAAGAAATGCTTATCGAGCAAGTTTAAAGCGACCGATTCACTCGCGAATCACGACGCCAAAACATTTGTTTGACTGGGTCAGCAATTTTTTGAAGAACATATCCGTTTACTTTTGCACCACGGCTGAGTACGAAATGGAACAAGAATATCTGAAGCCTCGATTTTCGAAAGTGCTTCTGATTCCGAGGACTCGAAAATACCATTCTTTTGAACCAGCAAAAGAACTGAGGCCCATTATTTGTAAAATAATTTCTATGGCAAAAAGGGTTTTTTGTGCAAGATCGAGGACTGACTATTTTGCTATTTAGTCGAAAATTCACAGAAATATTTATTTTGTGCAAGATCGATAACTGACTATTTTGCTATTTAGTCGAAAATTCACAGGAATATTTATAAAATATACACGCAGTGACGAACAAAAGTATTAACACAGAGAATTTTTTGCAATATATAGAAAGTTTTTCATTTTCTCTAAACTTTGTTCAAAACTCTGGAGAATTCATTAGATTTGCATACTAATTTGCACCTTTCTAGTCAGAAAAATTCTAAGAATGCCAAAAAATTTTTTCGCCACTGTATGTGTATATTTATTTTATCTTTAAATATAACAATATTTGTTCAATAAGAGAATTGAAAAATTATATTTTTTTACTGAAATCTACCTCTGTTTATTTTTAACTCTGTCACATGAAAACAAACAAACCGGGCACGCTGGTTTCAGACGCATTTGACCAAAATAAGTCCGGACGCGCTCGTTGTATTGCGCGACAGCCTCCAACCAAAAATAACGGTTTTCAACGTTGCAATCCATATTTTTTTTCTCAACAGAATATTTAAGAGAGTAAAATTTTTCATATATGTTTTTTTTCTGTGTGAAAAAAAAAAGACTATTATTTTATATTTTTACTAACAATTTTATAAAAATTTACCCTTAAAAATTGTTTTTAAATAAATAAAGCCTATGCTCTTGGAGCGTGAGCAATGAAAATGACGGTTGAATTGTCAAAATCGGTCTATTGGTTCGTCTGTTATTGAATTTTCAAGTAAAAAGGACAAAAAAAACACTTGTCGATATATAAGAAAATAATTTTCTTTTTTTTGTAAAAGCAAAGTTACACATGTTTTTGTATTGCCAACGGCTAGCAAAAATATCACTACTGATACGAAATAAAATATAACATAATTGAGGTGGCCCGTTTCAGAAATTCTGACTCACGAAAACGACTTGGATGTAGTTTCAACCAGACTATCAAAATCATAATCAGACTAACAAATTAAATCAATAAATTAGCATAGCTATGCAAAGTCATTCGTACACGGTAAAAAATTTGGGTTTAATTTTTAAACTGCGCTGGGACTACTGAATTTTTTAATCTTTTATAGTCTACTTTTTAAACCAGTCAATAGTTTTAAGCAATTTTTATATATTGTGGTTTAAATTTTAGTCCAAACAGTTCGTGGTTTAAAAATCTAACCAAAATGTTTTAATTCTAGTTTCTAGGT
>NW_016160247.1:29401-67718 GCF_001687245.7 Rhagoletis zephyria | reverse complement strand
TATATGTATTTTTCTATTTAAAATTTCTTAAACATTTTTTATGTAGTGGCCCGAAAACTTGCGCCGGGTACCCGGTCATTGCCAGTCTACTCCGATAGTAAAGTACCAGGTTACCCGTATAGTAAAATACTCGAGGACCCAGTGGTAATCTTTACCAGGGTATCGAGGTAGTTTACGTGTAAATACATAGGTATTTTATTACCCGGATACCCGATTTATTACTACCTGGGTAGGCTGGTAACGACCGCGTATCAGACAATCTGACCGGGTAGTAAAATATTCGATTACCCGTAAAGTACACGGGTACCCGGTAAAAACTTGTTATCTGGTAAAGATTACTCGCTATTTTACTACCCGGTTATGAAATTACCTACGAATCGAAATATTTCCTTAGCAAAAGTTTAATGATTTTTTTTTACAGTTTTAATTTACTCCCATTAGGGTAGAACGTTAGGATGGTAGGAATTGGATTCTGGTAGGTAAGTACTAGAACGCGGTACTTGAGGTCAATGAACTTTGTAAAAAAAAAAACAATCTTCTCGAGACAACGATATATCATACATTAAGATTCGACTGTAAATGCCGAAGGCATAGCGAAAAATTTAAGAAGGCAACCCTTAAGTTTTTTCAGAAAATATAATTTGCATATACTCGGGGGTATACGACGAGCTTTTCTTCTGATGTGGTCCAATGTACACTTGTGATCAGTTAATTAAGCCAGCAACATTTTGATCAATTTTGGCTATTTTTCTTTTGTTTATTTAATGTTTATTATTTTTTAATAAAACACTAGCTCATTATATAACAAACACTACATAAATCCAGATTTCAAACTTTGTGCAAAAATTATGAAAAATCTGCAAAGTATCAGCTAAATTTTCAAACTTTTATTAAGATTTTTTTTTAGTATGCAGTTTAATAGGTGATTAAGTTCTAGGGTAATAATGTGCAAGTCTTAGGATGCTGAAAAATTCCGTTTGATTTTTAATTTTTTTTGTTTTGGACTTCATGACGCATTTTTTCCACACAAAAAAATTTTCGAATTTTGTATGGAAAAAAATTTGTAATGCAGTCAGAAAAAAAATTATTAAAAATCAACGCGATTTTTAGTAACTTAAGACTTGCACATTATTACTCTAGAATTTAATGGGTTATTAAACTGCATACTCAAAAAAATTCTTAAAAGTCTGAATAAAAAGTTGAAAATTTAGCTGAAACTTAGCAGATTTTTCATAATTTTTGCATAAAGTTTGAAATCTGGACTTATATGGTGTTTGTTATATAATGAGCTAGACTTTTATGGAAAAATAATAAACATTAAATAAATGAAAGTAAAATAGCCAAAATTTATCAAAATGTTGCTGGCTTAATTACCTGATCACAAGTGTACACACCCACATGCATACATTTGTATATTGAATATTGTGTTCATATAAAGTATAATTAACACTTTGATTTGGATTCTATGAATTTCTCTATACATATTAACACAAATTTGTTTTTAGAATCCTTTTAAAATTTTTTGGAACTTTTCATTGTCTTTTTAGTGTTGCACTTAATGTTTTTAAATTTTTTGCATTGATCATTCTGTATAATATATTTATGCATGTTTATTTTTCGTTTCATGTGATATAATTTCTTTTCTTTTTATATATGTTTACAAATTTTTTTAAGTTAAACTCACAGTGGAAAAGTTCATTTTCACTAATCCGAGCGTTATCCTTTTATTTTCCAGTTACAGTTTTTTTTTTTTACCAAATCCCAACTAATACTTTACGCAATTAAATAGCATATAAACGCGAATAACATTTGGCAACGGCTTTTATAGATAACTGTAAGAAAGGAAAATGAGCAAATTAAAAAAATATATATATATATTTCCTATGCAACTTTTGTAATCAACTTTAATAGGGGTGTTCATTAAACCCTATAAACGAACTGTCAAAATTTGTATGTAAACTCCTTTACACATTCTGATAAATTTCTCTAGCGATTTACCGGATTAATCTTGATAAACTGAAGCCAATGCAACTCTGCCGCAACTCTAGCTAAAATTTTTCTTGCGCAATAATCGAGAACCGCATAAAAATTGTGCACGCAAATTCAACAACAACGATATGATCCTGATAGAGATCTAGTTCAATTTATTGTCCATTCTGTTTGTTTTGTTTCACTGATAATTTGGCCGCACAGTTTGATAGCAGTGACAAATGAATTCATACACAAACAGAGATTCTGACATTGTTTCTTTTAACTTGCTTCAAACAAATCGCCTTTATTTTAAATATTTGTTTAAAAATGAATATTATCTCGTCTAAATATAATTTTTTCCCATTAAGTGAGGTAATTTCTAAAATTTCTTAATCCTCGTGCTAGTAGTAGTTGCGATCCCGTACGAGTCCGGACTAGTCGGAAATAGTCAGAATCAGTCAGATTTTACTGGAAATCGATCCCGTACTCGGTTCTCTGACTATTGAGAGGACAAAAAGGAGAGTAAATACGGTTCCCTCTCTGGCAGAAGTTACCAGTTTTAGTCCGAGAATTTTTTGCTGGTAAATTCTGGTAAATGTGTCAAACGATCAGCTGTAGTGTGTTTGGCAACCAAATTGTAAACAAAAGAAAAGTGCACTCTGCTAATTCATATTGAAAAGTATTTAATTACTTGTTTAAGTGGATTCTAATGAATTTGAAAGAAGTTTTGGTTATTTACATGTGTGAGCTGAGTGTGTTTACATACAAAATAAGCAAAAATTTACAACCAAAATTTGGAGGTTATGTTGAAGTTGACAGAAATTACCATTTTTTACTAGAAAGCGACCCCGTACTTTTCAATGTTACTCTCTCGCTCTGAGCGAATTCTTAATTTTTGACAGTTTTACACTAGTCCGAGTCCGAGGAATACGGGATTGCACCTAGTATAAAATTACAGATACTGAGCTCGATAACCAAAGAAAATAAAACTATTGTCGCAAGTGTAAACGAAAGGATAGTATGGGGCGTTCATGTAACAGATTGCTTAAATTTATAAGAATATCTGCTTGATAAAGTTATCGGTTTAGATGAATACCACTACTATTTATCTCCTTATAATGGCATTAGTATGATCTTCACACAGATGCGGTTGTAAATTGCGCTTACGTCTGGTTATGTCCACAATTCGAGACATTGCGTCTAATGATTTTGTTATCTTGTTCGATCCGCTTGGCAATGTGCACGCACCACTTAGTCTCTCATTAACTTGTTTGCGACAAGTTGTCTGTTGGGACTGCTCTACAATTGTACACATTATATGCACATTTGAACAAACATAGTTTTACTTTCCTCATTGTTAATAAGAAAACGGAGAGTTACCGCAATTTTTTTTTTTTAATTTTATGTTGAATCTTTCTGTTTGTTTTATAATTATTTACACGTAATAAGGAAAATCAAGTTTAGCTGAAAATATGTACATACATATGTACTATTTATGTATATGTATGCAATAAATAATGATGTCATACAGACATTGGGAGTTTTGTTTGAAAAGTGTCAGTGAGGAAATTTATGGTTATTGTGCCACTTGCGTTGCACCTATGCATATATGTACGTACGTATGTACATACGTAGGTTATTTTAAATAACGCGCTTGCGGGTGGATAGAAAGCTAGGGATAACGATGACTCGTCTTTGAATTGGCAATCAAATCCACTGAGTATATTTAAAGTTCAATTTATCGATATATGTATCCAATAAACATTTTTGTTAAATCTCAATTCGAGATGCATTTGAGAATCAGTCCTTTTCTTAAATCTCAAACGTTAGTTCTCAAATGCATCTCAAATCACCGTTGATAGCGTTCTCAAACTAAAAGGCACTTTTTTAATATGGAATTTTCCTTTATTTTCAAATTGAGATATGTTAAATTCTCAATTTTTTCTCAAACATGACTAGAGCGGAACGAAATGAAATCCAGTTACTCTCGTTGATAGTTTTTATAGGGAAGGAATTTTTATTTATGCAGTTTAAAAATTTATTCAATAGCTTATTTATTCAATTTGTTTAACAAAGAAAAATACGGTTGATGTAAAATATTAGTTGCATAGTTTTTTTTTTGAAATTAGACAAAATGCGAATAACAGCGACCGCGTGGTCGAATAGCCATTTTGCGACTGATATAGCAGACTACCGATGGATTTCGACATCTGTGCCATGTTGACTCGGATGAAACAGAACAGAATGCTAAAACATTTTTTCTCTAATGTTTCTCAAACCGTTCTTAAATTGATAACCAATGCTGAAAATCTAATAGAGAAATACGATTTTCTCAAACGTTTGAAAATTTTTGTTCCAGTGTTTCTTGGGTACTTTAATACTTATTTAACAACATACATACATTAGAATTGGTTATCAATCCCCTTTGCTAGTAGCAAGGGAAGTAAAAACTTGCTATTGCCCTTGTTTTCTACAATCCCCTGAGGTTCGCAAATAAAATTTTACTTTTTCAGGCAACCACCCTTACAGTGTTCATGACGCATGAACCGCAAAGTTAAACATCGTCAGAAAATCAATTTTCAACTCTCATTTGATTATACAGAAAATTTTATTCAAGGCAAGACATTCCCTACCAAAAAAACAATAGAGTCGGCACTCAGTAGGATAGTAAGAAGGATCAGGGAACTAGGTGAGCAAAATGCCATAAAGTGAAGTCGAAACAACCGGTCCTAGTCTTCAATACTATTACTCCAGTATGTTTATTGAAAGTACCCCTACGATGTGGAACCTGTTCAATCGCTGTATGTGGCCTCTTTCTTGTTCGGCTCTACACAAGCTTTCTTCGGCTTGGGCCGAAACCGAAAAACGTCGCCAATTGCCTTTCTCCTTCGCGAGGTTGCGTCATCCATGGATGCCGAACAATCGAACAATCTTTCCACCAGTACCTCGTCATCCATGCGTACAAAATGCCCAAGCCAGCGCAAGCGTTAAAAAGCTCGTACAGTTCGTTGTTGTAACGGCATATAAATTTCTCAACGAGTTTTTGACCAGATATGAATGTTCGAATGCCGATTCAAAATCAGCTAGTGCAAAAGCAACAATAGAAATTTATGTATAGCGTTTTGCTACGCTGCCCAATAGTTCTTTTGAGTGAACCGTTCAGTTGTAGTTCGCTTACCTTACTGAACTAGTTCTTTAGTTCATTCAGTTGAAGTAGTTCAATTGACGAATTATCATATTACATACAAAACAAAAATTTTGGTAATTTTAATTCACAAAATATTTTTACAAATATTAAAAAAGCACATAAATATGTTTAGGAACATAAATTGCATAAAACGTATGCAGTCTTTCAACCGACGGCATACATTTGCAGTAACGGTAATCTTTTTAGCATTATTGTTATTACACAAATATATTTCGTTACATACGTAGCATATTTAATTTTAACATCGTTATAATCATTTAAAGAGCTTTCGTATAAATAAAATACAAATAAACGAGTATATAATATAATGTGTAAACACTTACATATTTCTGTCCAGCTCTGAACACATAGAAAACGACATCACAACATCTAAACGCCAGTGTGTTTCAAGTTTTAACTGGGAAAGCTGGTTTTATTTTAAAAGCCTTCTACGCTAGTTTAGTATTTTCTCTGCCCCGAAAAAACTCGTTTGCAAGGTACTGAAGTAGCTAAAATGCAAAAGCGTTTTAAAACGTATCTGTAAAAATGGGGATACACGTCATACTTTCGTGCCAAAAATATTTGGATTGTGATCCAAAATGAGAAATTTTAACACTGGCAAATTTAGTTCAATGCGAAAACCGAACTAGTGAACTAGTTCATTGAGATGAGCTAGCTCTTTAGCACATTTAGTTCAAGAACTACCCAAACCTACTGTCCAAGCAGTCGCAATGGCCGAGTGAGCAAAGCAATAGACTGCCGATGGAGAGATCCGAGTCTACGGGTTGTGGTGCTTTTTTTAATTTTGTAAATTTTTTTTTTATAACTTTTTTTTTTTATTTAGATTTTATTCTTTGAAAGACAGAAATATTTTTTTGTTTAATTAATTTTTATGATATACTAATTAGGAAACGTACCCATACTACGTGACCCTTTCAGGGGGGGAGGGGAATCTTTAAAATGCCACGCTTGGTCACAGTGACGGGCGGGGTGGGGGTTGGGGGGCATAGGTTTTTATCACGTATTCAACATCTTCTAAGGAAATCTAGAGTTTCTTCAAGCAGCAAGCGCCGTATTAATAAAGACAAATTCAAATTATAAGCCAAATTAATTTTTTGTTAGCAAGAATATATTCAAAAATCGCAAAAAGTGGGTCACGTAGTATGGGTAAGTTCCCTTAGGGTTATAGAATTATTTCCTAATAAATTGTAATTGAACTATTATTTCTTCGATTCATACAAAATATTTGTTCATTAAATAGCGTCTAGCAGATGAATGTATGTATGTAGTTATTTATTTTTAACATGGCATTGGAATTTGACGTCAACGTTTACACAAATATACGGAATTATATCAAACTATAACAAATTTGGAGTATAATAAATATTTATTATTAACAATAATGCAGCTTTTTTCCATTATGTATGTATTTTTAAGATTCAGGGATTTTAAATTTTGTTCCTACAGCATAAACTCGTCGTAGTGTATCTGTACGAAACTTCATTACGAACGGATTCTATGAAGGCTCTACGAGTTTCGTTCGTAGCCATTAGGATTCTGTGATAGCACTTTCGTAGATTTCGCGAAAATCGAAGCTACGATGGATTCTGTGATAGCCCTGATTTTCTCGATAAAGCCTTTGAACTATAAATTATTTGTGGAAAACTTCCGGTTTTAAAGATAATTGAAACGCGATCCAGTTCACAAATCACAATGAATGTAAAGAAAATGTTTTTGAGCGATTAAGATTTATTTAATTTTATTTTTAAATTTTATGGTTCACTTTTTTAGTGAGGCACCCTAATGTACGTAAGTATGTGTTCAAATCATAAGAATTATGGGCTTGTTCGAGTTGCAATCACAACCGCAGTGTTACGCGAATTATTAAAGCATCGCGTTCGCAGTGAAATTTTAGCAACATTTTATCAATTAGGAAGTTACAACAGTCTTGCAAATTTTCATTAGCTCTGGAGTGTTGCTGCTTTTATTAGGTGCCTCGAATGCCACAAAAAAAAGGAGCTAAACGATGTTCACATGAGACTATTTTACAGGAAATTTTAGTTGAAAGCTACAATCGCTTGGTGTGAACGGCCTTTCAGTTAATCTCTTGCAATGAAGTGGGGCGCAGCAAACTTTTAATTCGACTAAACGTTGCCGTAACCAAGGCTATAAGACCAAATAAAATGATGTACTTTACATAGTTAGTTGAATGCTGGGGTGTAGGAGAACAAGGGGCACTACGATTTGAACGCACACATTCGGACGGACGATCATACGGCAAAGCCATTCTATTAGTATTTAATTCAGACCCCATATTCTTTCAAAAGATCTTCTGCAGGCCCACATGAATCGCATACCCTTAGCAACAGGCCAAGATGGGAGTTCCGTATATACACTGACGATCAAAAGTGAGTGCATTGTGTTTTTTCCTAAATATTTGCAACGTTTTTCAAGCTAAAATTTTTTATTTTTTTTTTTATAAAAATATGATTGATGCTTTAATCAAAACCACATGCAGTCAGTCAATAAAGTTTAGGTACAGCGAATTTTTTACAATGCGATCAACTATTTTTTTAAATATTTTATTTTTCGATAATTTTTTATGAAAATATGGTTAATTCTACCGCAAAAACCCTGACAATCAAAGTTCCAAACGTTGTGCAAAATTAAAGAAAATTCTGCAAACTTTCATTCAAATATTGCACTTTTTATTTACGCTCTCTAGAAAAAAGCTAAGTATGCAGTTTTTTAGCCCATTCAATTTAAGTATAATAAAGTGCAAGTGTGAGGAAGCTAGGACTTACCATTGGTTTTTTGTTATAGAATTAACCATATTTTTATAAAAAATTTGCGAAAAATAAAATATTAAAAAAATAGTGGCCCGTATTGTAACAAATTCGTTGTACCTAAACTTTATTGACTGACTGTAAGTCAAACTTTATGCAGAAGTCAGAATAATTCAAGGAATTTTCGTGTAAATTTTGAACTTTTTAATCTTAATTTTCAGAAAATTTTGAGTACGCAGATAGATAGGGTTTTTAAATCTAGTAAAAGAAGCCGCTAAAATTTTTAAGCGCGTTGATTTTTAAGATTTTTTATTGCTGACGGCTTTTTACACTTTTTACCATATAAAAGGGAATTTCTTATAGAATAAAATGCGCATGCCTGTTTGCAAACAAAATAAAAAAATAACGCTATATTTTATAAATTGCACTTATTATATGCATGAAACCGCAAAATGCATCAGAATAAAATATTCATTAAAAATCAACGCGATTTTTAGCCGTTTAAAACTTGAACGTGTTTCACTAGAATTACATAGCCGATCAATCTGCGTACCCAAAACTGTTCTACAAATTCTGATTAAAGAGCAAAAAATTTAGATTTTAGATTTGTTGAATTTTTCTACGTTCTGTGTAAATTTTGAAAGTTTGACTTATGCGGTTTTGACAAAAAAAAAAAATAACTTGAAAAACATTGCAAATATTAAACAACAACCATCTTGCACTCACTTTTGATTGCCAGTGTATGTACATCGTAATTTTTAGATATTTGGTCTTGTCGAAGTATTTTAGCAATATCCCTCCAAGAGCGACCGAACCAGGGTTGGAAACGTTACAAGAATAGTTTTTTGAATATTTATGCTGAGGCCCTCATTGGCACCCAAAGGGCTGCACTTGAAACAAAACGACCAAATTTTCCCGTAACTATAATTGCCACGTCATATGCACCGTCACCATATTCATATAGTCGGATTAAGAGGTCGTCAACCAAACATGATCTATGCATCGGAGAAAGGACTCCTCCTGGTGCACAGCGACTCGTGATTATAACCTTTACTGGAGTGTTGTGTTAGGTTAGGTTAGGTTATTCTGGCTGGCTGACCGCCCCACATAGACCAATAGGTCCCCAGAGATGCCAGATGGAGATCGAGGTTCAGTTAAGTATGATCGAAGTATACATCATTTAGGATGTCAACACTTTTTGAGAATTTCAGCAGCACTTGAGGCCCAAGTGTTGTCATGTCTTCAAGTTTATTAAACTCTGGAGCTCCGAGATATTTCAATTGTGTTTTGTGTTGATAAGCAGGATAATGGCATATGATGTGTTCTAGGGTCTCCAAGGAGTTCTGCAGTCTATTCGTGCCAGCGATAGTATAAACCGGGTTTTGTGCCCCGTTTTCTAGTCTGCACATGACTTTGAGTGTTGCCCAAGGACAATCCAATTTCGTGCTGGCGAAGCAAAGCGTGGATCCCACCAATAGTAGAAGGGTCTATGCTTCTTTGACCCTATGCCCCGGAGATAGAACCATAGGCAGTATTATAGAACCGCCCTCGATGTCCAATAAGGTACACAGAGCAATCTCCTTAGCGTCGAACACGCTTTCGATTTTACAAAGCAGGGGTCGAATCGCCGTGGACGAGCAACTCGTCACGTAAAAATGAATATTTCGGATTATAACAGTCATGAACGTACTGCTCGTCTTGTGTACCGAATGTTATAATTAGAGATATGAATTTTTACGTGACGAGTTTCTCGTTCCGATTCGAGTCCAAGGGGAAGATTCTGTAACCAGTTAGCGACAATTTTCGGATCGGTATCGCTTTTGTTGACGTATGTTATGAATATTTTTACGTCAACAAGTGCGATAGCGACCCGAGAGTTGTCGCTAACTGGTTACAGATCTCCCCCCAAGGCTCCGTTCACGAATCGAAAACCGTTCGAAAGAAAATTACGTGATACGGGTACGTACACGTATGTCATAATCCGAAAAATGTGTTTTTACGTGACGAGTATAACGATTATGATGTAGTGCTAGACATGGCAGATAAATTTTAAAACCTACATGGGAAAACGGCACAAAGATTATTTTCCTGGGAATAACGCTATCCAACGGGCCAAACACAAGAAGGTCTGCGGAGCACACGCGCAGTGTACCAAAACGTATCCTACGCCTAGTTGGAAATGCGGGTTTCTCGTCCTCTCCTCCGCTTGAAGCGACTTACTGCTCCCCGACATGTAATTGTAGTTCTCACCAGGAACTGTCTGATGGGAACCCACGCTATTAGAATGTGTATGAGTCAAACGATTACTGTCGGAGCTGCCGTGACGTGGAGGAATTCGAAAGTGTAGAGCATTACCTGTGTCACTGTCACGCATTGGCGAAGGCTCGTCAGCACGATTCAATATCTACGATTTTCTACGTTTCATTACGTCAGTATAAAATTCAAAATATAAGAAACTTGCAGTTTTTAAGGTTATGAAACCCTTACATTCAGACAATTTTTTTAACCAATAATAATTTGGTAAGTTCAAAGAATCAATACGAAAATATTACATACCGCATACAATGTGACCCGCTTGTGGCTTATTTCTGCTTCAGGAATTGCGGTTTAAATCACATCAATGATAAATTAAAGGTTTTTCTATTAATGTTATGGTAACATTGATGAAAGATTGATGAATATGTTTGTATATGAAAATGTCAAATTATATTAAGTAAAAAAAAAAAAAAATCTATAGAAAATATCTGCTTATGTAAAAATGTATATGTATGAGGAATATTTTGAGGTTAACTTGTATATTTATGATATTCTTTCAGAGTTCTTGGCATCCCTACATACTGTATCTAACGTTAACGGATTTATTGGCAACAAATATTTGAACTTAGCGAATAGCTATTTTATGGCTGTTCGCTGAATGGATGTTTTGAACCTGTAATAAAATAAATACATAATAATTACATTGAATACTCGGACATAGAAAAGATGAGTGTTATAATTCGTTTGCAAAATTTGCCGTGGTCGGCAAATGCATTGGATATACGGCAATTTTTCAAAGGTCTTTCAATACCGGATGGAGGCGTTCACATTGTCGGTGGTGAAATGGGCGATGCTTTTATCGCATTCAGGTAGATATTAAAAATTGTTAACTTTAGTATTGGTTTTTAAGAAAATAGTAGGGTAAATCAATTGAGTCATTCTGATTTTGGGTAAGAAATGTGCAATAAAAAAAAATTAAATGGATTACAAAAATATGAAAGGGTTACATGTGTCGAAAAGGTAAGCTAAAACATCTCAAATTGGTATCAAGAAATTTTGTTTTACTCTTGGAATTTCGTTATTCTTTTCGGAAGCATTTATCGCGTACTAATTTTGGAGCTAAAGATGTTAAAAGTCTTAAATCCAAAACATGTTATCGATTCCAAGTCGAAAAGGTTACTACGAGTACACGTTAATGAATAGTGAAAAGTCTTTAACCATAAATCCAAGCTTCATTGCAAAAAATATATCAGAGTTATTGCATCTCAATGATTTGGATAATCGCGAAGACGGTATCGTAAGTATTTTGTATATACTAACGAAGACCTTAGGTAAAATTTTCCATAGCTTGGTTGTTTTGTGCAGTATTTAGTTGTAGTTTTCGTCGATGTATTCTGTAAACCTTTCACAGTACAACAGCGCCAATACTTATAACTACTTCAACCGCAGTCTGCACCTACTAACTGAATACATCCTGCTGTTTGTCCAACATTTAGTAACTTCAACAAGAAAACAATCGGAATTTTTTTCATGAAATAAAGGGTTTTCCAATAAGAGCGGGTGGAAGTTTTAATGGAATAGAATGGCCGAGTTTCTCCTCCAATTTTGTGGTGTGCCTCTTGATGTTGTCACATAAATGGAGTGGCCTACAGTTTTAGGTCGCCTCCGAACGGCAAATGGATTTAATGCGAAGCTTTTTTCATGGCAGAAATGCATTCGGAGGTTTGCCATTGCCTGCTGAGGAGCGACCGCTGCTAGAAAAAACTTTTTCTAATTTTGATCTTACGGAGTGATAGTACGCACCTCTAACCACTCAGCCAACATAACACCGCCAAATATAACACCGTTTTAATGTCAGCCATGGTTTTTTATAATGCCACGGGTCTGAGCGTTCCAATTTTCATTCACTCTTCCGCATAGATCCGGCTGAGTTCGGGCTAAGGCCTGGATTATGTTGGCTTAAAGAGCATCGATCGATTACGGTTTATTGGCGTAGATCTGCGACTTTATGAAACACCATAAGAAAAAGTCTAGCGAAATCACATTGCACGATCTTGGTGACCGATGCACGTCACCTCTGCCAGTGATAACCATACCTTTAAATTGTTAATGCAGAAGGCGAATAGTGGCGTACGCCACATCTCATCCACTTCCATATCGTTCAATTTGGTGTCAAAGAAATCGGTTGTCATTGTTCTGTAGCACTCAGCGTTGACTTTGATGGCCTCAAACAAACGTCGTTATCAAATAAGAACGGTCCAATGATACCGGCGGCCCAAAATACGCACCACACCGTAACTTTTTGTGGATGCTTTGTCATCTGGGGAACTTCGCGTAGATTGGCGACGTCCATATACGGCAATTTTGCTTATTAGCATAGCCAGTCATCCAAAATTGTGTGTGCCATAAAATAGGCGCAACATTTAACTAACCAAAACATATTTTTATAATAAAATTTTATCAGGTTAACGTGCTGCTCAATCGTGTAGCTTGGCAAGGTGATTTGGCATCAGTGACTGAAAAATGGATTAAAGGTTAGACAAACGCCACGAGCACCAACAACGCCGCCAGAGAGCGCGAAAATCTACCCGCCCAATTGAAAACCCCTTTAGTTTCGATATTAAGTAGGCCTTCATTTTCTAAAAAACTAAGGTTTATTAGCTTCAACGCGATTTAACTGTAAAAACAATCAGTTACCATCTATAATTGTGAAAGTATGTTTTAGAAATTAGTTCCATATATGTACATAGGTGAAACGTTTTAAGGCGATCTTGTTTGGTTCCCATCCAAAGGGCCAAAGATGTTTTAAAGTGCGCCAAAATTTGTCCTGTGTTGGAGCCACAAATTTTCGGTGCACTAAAATGTTACCAAATCGCGGTATTGCAGAGCTGCATTAAGGCAGGAGGATGTGGTAATGAATGAAAGATGGTCCAGCCAAGGCCTTGAAGGCTGCTCAACAGAAATTGTCTCGAATGTGTTTGTCTCTGAACACTATCAGAAACTGTCTGCGTGAGTTCTAGATCCAATTACAAACAGCAATGGTTAAACCCTTACTAACCACAAATCAAATAAAAATAGATTTAAAAAGTGGGTGGCTTAACATGTACATAGATGATGATTGGAGCCAAGTGGTTTTAACAGACGAGTCCCTCTTTTCGATGATTAATACCATTAAACGTGACAGGTCCAATAAAAACACATCGATCTGTTAAACATCCAAGAGAGGTTCATGTTTGGGATGCTTCACGAATAATTTGGATGCCAATATAGCGCCGTTGACTTCTACCATCAACGGTGGCCAGGACACCAGGACTGGGCTCTTAAAGAGAGCAATGACTCACACCCTAGAAGTCGTTTGTGTAGCAATTGAAAAAAGGGAAACGGAATAAATGGGCAGCAATGGAGCTGAAACTACTTAAGTGGGAAAAGATACGATCTGTAAATCAAAACTGCAAGTAAGGTTAACCTCCTTTACTGCGATCAGTGCCGCTTTCAATGCGGGTTCCCGCTATCAACTGGTAAACTCGGGTTGGAGAAAAACTTTATCGAACATGCGAATGGAAGATGGTCCGCTGAGCCACCACACAATAATTATGGCCCAAATTAGATAGGAGAAGATTGTGCGACTGGAGCGCCCACAGCTTGATGCGGACCCACGGCAGTCGCATAGGTATACGATCGTATGCCATTTTTTGTCGTTCCCGCGATGTGAAAAATCGAAAGTGTAGAGCATTATCTACTAAACCAGTGCCCACATTGGCCAGGCCCGTCAACATACGTTCCTTCAAAACATTCTTGAGCAACTGGACGAATTGCGCATGGCTATAATTTTTGACCCTGAGAAAAGGAAGAGTATAAGGAACCTTTATTACGTTAGACAAGGGAGCCATGACGGCCTAAGTGTGCCTACTACCAATATTGGCAGCCATGAGAATCTAACCTAACCTAGGATATGCTGAAAACTTGGCTATTACATAGGTTTCGTTGCAAAGGAATTAGAGAAAAGGATGCTAACTGGTCGTGATAATTATATACATATCTGTGTTCGTATGGAATAGTAGCTTATGCCGAAGTGCTGGCTTTAGTATAATGCGGCATTCGCAGCATACGATTGCAAATGGCTCACTGGCGCCGAGCCGTTGAAGAACTTTTGGCAAATAAATGTGCAAGAAATAGTTCCAATACTAGCAAGTCAATATTCTTATTAAGTCGTTTAAAGAATAAAGGGAATGCCGCATTATACTAAAGCCAGCTTCCCGACATAAGCTACTATTACATAAGAACACAGATATGTACATACTATACATATGGACTTAGTTGCGCAATAGGCCGGATCACCTTACAAGAAAACAAAAATAATTTTGCAAGGCAATTTAGGAAAAAAAATCTGCTGAACTTAGGGGTTGCTTTTTTAAATTTGTCAGTGGCACCCACTACTGGAACAATCGAAATGTTTCCTTAGCAAAAGTTTAATGATTTTTGCGGAGGTTTTATTTACTCATATTAGGGTGGTACGCTAGGATGATAAGAACTGAGATCTCGTGGGTAAGTACTAGAACCGGGTACTTCATTTACGTACTACCGTGGAAAAAAATTGTCTCCTCGAGATAAGAACATCGATATACTAGACTTTGAATGGCGAAGATACGACGAAAAATTTAAAAAGGCGACCCCTAAGTTCAGCCAAAAATAAATATTTTTAGAAAATTGACTTACTTACAAAAGCTTTAGATTCGAAGGTGTACGGCGATATTTTTTTTTTTGGTACGGTCTATTAAGCAGTGGATAATTTATTTGAAACTGTTGTGAACTTTTTAGATATCTTTATTTTTCAGTGGCGTAAGCCGACTACTTTTTTGTTTAAATTACCGTACATTCTATTATGAGTCATATGCATAAGATTACCAGTTGTCATTCTTTATACGAATCTAAACTGGAAGGATACCTATTTTCATCGATTTGAGAGATACCGCATATAGTCACATAGGCAAGAACTATCAGCCTCATTTCGAGTATCATGTCGAGTGCAACTCGTTTTTGGAGAGTCTAGTCGTATTGAAAATTAAATGGGATTGCCTAAAATTTCGACACGAGTAGTGTACTAAGACGGAAAAACTTGTCAGCGATGGATAGTTTTCGACGAATTTCGTCGACAATGCCAATGCTGTCGAGTCGTGATATTTAGTTTAGTAATTTACGACTTACGCAATGAGGGTGTATCACTCAGCCCTAACATTGAATGACCTACTTCGAGACCACTGGTCTTATCAGACGCCAACTTTTATTCTAGAAGGATAAGTCAATGGAATCATGAGATACTAAGACACCCGTACCTGTAGCTTTTATTCTCCGCTCTTCAAGCGAGAAAAGTGGACTGGAAGTTACCAGCTTTCGAGACGAGAAACTGCATAGCCAACGGCCGCTCATCCGAGCGCTAATTCGGACTACGGATGGATCAAAAGACCGATGACCCAACACAGCATTAGACTTGCGTGATCGCTCTAGGTTTCGGAAAAATTTAAAAACTGATCAGCGACATATTAAGTTCTTCAGCTGTCTTGAAGTTAATTTAGTGATATTACTTGAGTATAAATTATTAATTTTAATTATCGATTTAAACAAAAAAAAAGTGAATCTAAGTCATCGATAAGGTTGGAATGTTTATTATATTCAAGGCTTTTAGAGAACGAAAGACGGTATTAAGGGCTATATAGGCATTAAAGGCCTGCAAATGTTGAACTATAAAACATAGCGGCATGTGTCACATCATGCAAGTGCCAGTTCATGCTTTATGTCGCTCATTCATTACATTTAAGGGTATTCTCGAAGTTTTGCACGTAGCACGAATGGTATGAAATGCTGGCATCCCATTGCAAAGTTGTAGCATAAATACATAGCAGAAAAATTCTGTACCACATAATATTATAATAAAATATAGGAAACAAAATTAAGCAAGTGAAATGAGAGGAATGCGAGAAACATGTCCAACAACGAAAAAGGGTCGCTTTTATCTTGCTACGATTTTTTGCAAAATATGTGCATGAGTTTAGACGTTGCATATTTTTCAGCGTTGGGAAATGTTGTTTCCCATGTATTTTGTTGTTGTTTTTTTGCAAGTTATGCAATCCGTGCAATCTGCGCTACGTGGAATGGCTTTGCAAGATTTCGAGAATACCCCTATTGTACGTACATATATACGGGAAGAGATTTTGCTAATTTTGCAAGCTCCTATTATAGTAAAATTCATTAAACAATTGTCCAATTAAAAATTTATTTAAATTTTCACATAAGGCAGGATCAAACAGTATTAAAAATATGCTGCAGAAACACAACAGCGAACAGCTTAGCGAAGTAGCAATGACATGCTAAAACAGTAGGACTGTTCAGGATGTTGTGGAAATGGTGTGGGATTTGTAGTTGGAATTGCATTTGCAAATTTTATGCTTGCTGCCATGGCAATCGCGTGCATTTAATTGTTGTGAATTTATAAATGCATCGCATATTCAAATGCAAGAGCAAATGCACAAGATCCTGAGCAACCCTAGTATCTATGTTTAAGATGGATTGACATGGCATAACACCTTGTTTGAGTTAACATGACATAGCAATGCATGACATTTTTACACAAAATGTTGAATCGAAGCCCACGTCTCCTATATTGGGAGTTGCAGCTAACATCTACATATGTAAGATCCAATTAGAGATCTATGCTTCAACGTTCAATTTTATATCTCCGCAAACTATGGTCGATCTGTAACTCAGTTGGTTTTGGATTGGAAGAGAACCGGATTCATATCACTTTGCTCCCGTCCAAACCATTTATGTCCAAATAGGTATGTTCAAGCATCAAATCATATGCGCGCCTCTTCTGGTTTTCGAAAATTGAGATCAAGGCTAATCGCGCTCATTTTCACAGTTGTAATCGAATTATAAGCGAAAGATTTACTAAATTGGTGAACACCAAAAATTCTAGTCAAGGAAATTCGGAGTATGTTCTCCGTGAATTTGTTTCTGCCGAAATAGAAATCCTCCAATAATTAAATCCCACGGAGTAGAATTTTCCCCGAAAATTTGGGAGGAGTAAATTCGAATTTCTCAAGACACTTTTTTGACAGCTCCGCCATTTGATATGTATAAAAAGTCCTCGGAGAATTTTTATTCATGATAGGAGGAAAGGGAAAAGAGGGAAAACTCCCAGGGAGTGTACGTTCAGAATCGGCCTGATAATTTCCCAAAAATAGGAAATACATCGACTATTTCCGGCTTTCCAAAGGGCTGGTTGCGCTTTTGTGTCGCTATTCCCAAAGCTGCAAGAGCAAAGACTAAGAAATGTCTCAACCTCCCCTCTTTAAGTGCGCCTTTTTTACTTAAAGCGAAATTCGGCATCGAGGGACGCCATATTTTAAGTCCCTCCCCCCAGACCACAAAACAAATATTGATATCAGAATGTAAGCTGATAAAGATTATGTATACTATTTTTTATCCGTAGCTACCGCAACGAAATATTTACCGTCTACATATGTACAGTCATATGTATGTACTATTTATATTTAAAAATCCGGATAATCCGTATGTATATTAACCGGATATCCATATAGCACAATTAACGGGTATTAACGGGTATCCCTATCAGAATTTTATCCGTATACACGTTTATCTGAATGGATATCCGAATATATGTACGAATAGTCCCCGGCCTAATGCATAAGGACATGAGGCGTCAATGGAAGTGAATTCTGGAACGACGATGTACCTAAGGTGATGAATAATTCTTATATACAATAAGTAATTTTTTTTTAACCCTTAAAGGTTGACGTTATTTTACATATTTTAAAGGTATCTTCCTCGAATCGACGAACGACAAGATTTCCAAACTACTTTTAAAAATAATGAACCGTAACAAGAAAGAAAGCACAGAGGCTACTTATTATTTAAGCTTTTTTTATATATTTTAGAGCTATTCTCTCTTCAGTCCAATGGCGAGAAAAATGGATACAGAGCAACAGTGTTCGTCAAATCGACGAAGATTACCCGTTCAGGGCTAATACCTTTGATATTCGAGTGTCATCTTGTTGTGATTTAATTTAAGTATGCTCCAAGAAAACACATTTTTTTCTCCACTGCTCCTAGTACTAGAGATAAGTTTTCTGGTCGCAGTTTTCCAGGTAACGATATGAACCCTAATGTCTGAAGATGCTAGAAAATGTCTTCTTCGTCACAGCATCGTATGTATTTTACTCCTCGGATGATTAACAGACATAACCCAGTTAACTACAAACCGGATTTCTCTCAACTGCATCAGATAATTTCCCTTTTTGCCACGCGTTGACTGATCTCGGACAAAGGAGCTCTTAAAACTGAGAAAGCCACATATCTCTTTCATGGGCCTATCGGAATTCATGCGGTAAGCCTCAACATAAACTGAAGTACCTTTTGCAGCAGCTGTATTGATGATGATGAGATGGTATCACCTCAACATCTGCTGCCCAGCCTTCCCGAGCTTTATGTTTAAACACCTTAGATCTCATTTCTTTTTCATTCCCGAGCAACTTTCGGAAACAGAAATTAATCACTTGCAGAGCTTTTCTGTTGCGGC
Source organism: Rhagoletis zephyria (assembly GCF_001687245.7). Lineage (NCBI taxonomy): Eukaryota > Metazoa > Arthropoda > Insecta > Diptera > Tephritidae > Rhagoletis > Rhagoletis zephyria. The sequence goes on along the minus strand of NW_016160247.1, from coordinate 48,922 downwards.
ATAGGGTTTCTCTACCACAGGTTTTTAGGCGTCACCGATCAACCAACTTTGCCTTCATCTATGGAGCTAGCCATCCTAAAATTCGCGAAACTTTTTTTTTCAATAGTCTTGTAATTTAACTACCATACCGACATTTTCGTGAAGTGAATTGCGCTCTACGTAGTGGATTGCATAGCTACTAATTTTGCCGGTTTGAAACTAATTTTTAAATAGGTTCAGATACGCACGATCTTAGCCTTTGGCTAAGACATAGTCGAAGAATTGGTATGAACCGTTATATTTGCTCTAAAAATTATTAGCAGCATTAAAGCTCAAACAGACAGCAGCGTTAATCCGGATTAACTCGGTTTTAATCTGGATTAAATCCGGGTTAATCCGGATTAACGCTGCCGTCTGTTTGAGCTTTTACACGAAAAGGGTCTGAGAAGTCGATCCTGCACCAAGATTAGTAAGGATATCATCACCGAATAGTCTGGGGATGTCTTGATGATGACATCCTCCCCTTCCTTCACAAGTTACAACCAAATTCAAATTTATTTATTTTTAATATTTTTATAATAATAAAAATATATTTAGGTCGATATAGATCAGAAGCTACTTATATATAAATAAAAGTTTATAACATTTATAAAAATTTAACAAATTAAGCCATTACCACCGTGCAGACTTTCAGCGAAGGAGTAATCTTAGATTGGCGCTGACTTAGCCATTTGCTGCACACTTGCTGCATACGACGCCAAAAACTGGCAAAACCTAAAACGAAAACGGAATTTCTTTCCAAATTTCAACTTTTTATTTTCCTTTCCTACTTATCTAAAGTATGCTGCTTGATTTTAATTTTCCGCATTCTACATATTTACATAACTACATATGTATATCCAGGTACANAAAGTTGAGGTGCATACCAACGGACTTTTATTAAAATCTGTGTGCTATCCAAATTAGATTATTGTGTCCTCCTTATGCGTCTATAAGAAATATTTTCTGTTGGTTTTTTCCTCTATGATAAATTTTTCCGAAAACACAAAATTTCTTTTGAACGAGGTGCGTATTGCTCTCCTATCAATCAAAAAGAATACTCTGGGATTTCTCGCTTAGGAGACAATACTTTTTAATCCTAAACGAGTAATAACGGAGTACAAAACCGACAAATCTCNGAAGTGAATTGCGCTCTACGTAGTGGATTGCATAGCTACTAATTTTGCCGGTTTGAAACTAATTTTTAAATAGGTTCAGATACGCACGATCTTAGCCTTTGGCTAAGACATAGTCGAAGAATTGGTATGAACCGTTATATTTGCTCTAAAAATTATTAGCAGCATTAAAGCTCAAACAGACAGCAGCGTTAATCCGGATTAACTCGGTTTTAATCTGGATTAAATCCGGGTTAATCCGGATTAACGCTGCCGTCTGTTTGAGCTTTTACACGAAAAGGGTCTGAGAAGTCGATCCTGCACCAAGATTAGTAAGGATATCATCACCGAATAGTCTGGGGATGTCTTGATGATGACATCCTCCCCTTCCTTCACAAGTTACAACCAAATTCAAATTTATTTATTTTTAATATTTTTATAATAATAAAAATATATTTAGGTCGATATAGATCAGAAGCTACTTATATATAAATAAAAGTTTATAACATTTATAAAAATTTAACAAATTAAGCCATTACCACCGTGCAGACTTTCAGCGAAGGAGTAATCTTAGATTGGCGCTGACTTAGCCATTTGCTGCACACTTGCTGCATACGACGCCAAAAACTGGCAAAACCTAAAACGAAAACGGAATTTCTTTCCAAATTTCAACTTTTTATTTTCCTTTCCTACTTATCTAAAGTATGCTGCTTGATTTTAATTTTCCGCATTCTACATATTTACATAACTACATATGTATATCCAGGTACATATCTGCATTATTCAAACAGATAACCGCTGCGAACCTATAGGCAAAATGGAGGCGTGTGACAGGTTGGAGGTTGGTAATTTCCTCCGCCAAAGCAATTGTATTCTACATCAGAATAAAACCCGTAACCATTCTGCTGTATATTCTTATGGATATGTAAGAAAAATGTATTAGTCTGTAATGTTTTCTATGTTATCTTTGCATCATCGATTCATATATAAATTTGTATGTACCCAGCAGAACTTGGGAGCATCGTACGATTGCTCGGTGAGTACTCCCTTGGGAGTACACGAATACTCCCCATTGCTCCCTATGCTTCTGTGTATAAGCATGTAATTTTGTATACTCCCTTTAACATTGGATGTCCTAGGAGGGGGAGTAATCCCTTTTACCTCCTAAACGAGCAATCGGGGAGCACACACAGAATTATCATCCCACAAGCCTTCTAATGGAGCAATACGGGAGTACTCCCATAGTTACCTCCCAGAAACCTCCCAAAAAGACAACAAGGGAGTGCACATAGAAAACATCCCATATTCCTCCCGAACGAGCAATAAGGGAGTGCTCCTATTAGAGGCATTCCGAAAGCCTCCTATAGGAATAATAAGAGAGCAATGATAACGAACATTTTATATTAGCCAAATAGATATTGCTATTTATTAAATTTCTTATTTAACTTTTTAATCACGTGCATTTGTGCAATTTTACAAGAACTTAACAGATATAAGTACGAGATCAGATAAAACATAAATGAGATACGGCTTACATAATTGCTTAATTTTAGAATTATATTGCAGAGAAATCATATGAAAGTAAAACTTAATAATAAAACGGTAAGATAAGATTTGAATTATATGCACCTATGTATATGCACATATAAGTATGTACTCGTATATGATTTCCTGGGTGTCAATGATGCTTGCCTGTTCAGGAATCCACCAAGCGGGGAAATTGTGAAGGTGACTTTCCTTATCTGACATCTTTGTCACCCATCTGATGTTTAAACCCGGGGGTCACACTTAAATGCAAACACTAATTTGCGCAATCTGAAAAGTATTTAACGGTATATTTATAAGTAATACAATATTTAATATATTTAAACAAAAGTTGAGGTGCATACCAACGGACTTTTATTAAAATCTGTGTGCTATCCAAATTAAATTATTGTGTGCTCCTTATGCTTCTATAAGAAATATTTTCTGTTGTTTTTTTTTGTATGATAAATTTTTTCGAAAACACAAATTTCTTTTGAGCGAGGTGCGTATTGCTCTCCTATCAATCAAAAAGAATACTCTTGGATTTCTCGCTTAGGAGACATCACTTTTTGCTCCTAAACGAGTAATAACGGAGTACAAAACCGACAAATCTCGCTTATTGCTCCCAAATCATGCCTCAGGGAGCATTCTTTAATTGCTCGCTTAGGAGATCTCTCATTACGCTCCTAAGCAAGCAATACAGGAGGACAAAACCGACAAATCTCGTTTATTGGTCCCAAATCATGCCTCAGGGAGTATTATTTCGTCACTCGCTTAGGAGATCTCCTATTTGATTCCTAAACGAGTAATAAAGGAGTATAAAACCGACAAATCTCCCTTATTGCTCAGAAATCAGGTTAAGGGGAGTACTCTTTTATTCCTCACATAGGGAGATCTCCCTTCAAGTTCTAGTGGGTATGCACTTACATACATACATACATACGTGCAGAAACTTCAGTTTTGGTAAGTTTTGATCTATTCTGGTCGAATACTTTGTGTATGTTTATTTTTAAACTAGAGACACATTTGTTATGCTTAGTGAAAATCGCTTTACGCTACTCTTTTTCCCGACTTTGGTGCGTCATCCACTTCTTAGCTTCCTACGCAATCAGTGTGCTATTAGATTTTTCCATGCTAGTTTAATGCGCATGNCCTTAGTAAAAATCGCTTTACGCTACTCTTTTTCCCGACTTTGGTGCGTCATCCACTTCTTAGCTTCTTACGCAATCAGTGTGCTATTAGATTTTTCCATGCTAGTTTAATGCGCATGACAAGTTTTTGACAGCCTATTGACGGCGCGTGTGTATGTACCCTTTGTGGGTGCTAGGTATGCATGGATGTACATACATATAAACGAGTATGGGCTTGTTCGAGTTGCAATCACAACCGCAGTGTTGCGCGAATTATTAAAGTATCACGTTCTGTGTGAATTTCTAGCAATGTGTTATCAGTTGGGCAGTTGCCAATGTTGCCATTTTTCATCAGTACGGCAGTAATGCCGCTTTTATTACGTGCCTCGAACAGGCCCTATGTTGTGCTGTGCTGTAACTTTCTGTAAATAACTCTTCGAACGGTTTTGGAGCAAAAAAAAATCCTATTATAAAAATTTCTTATAAAGCAGAATCTATTTATTTAAGAGAAACTCCTGCCTTTCGTCTAAAAAACCCTGAAGGAGTAATTGACAAAACTCTTATTTTCGCCCTAAAGAGCTTTAATAATTTGAAGAAAACAACCATGTTTTCTCGATCGTTTAGGAGGAAATCATAATATTCATATGATTTTTAGTGTTTAAGATCTATTTGTTAATATTTTTGTCGGGATATGTCAATAGAGCATTAATTTTTTTTTTACATGCAGCACACAACACCGATACAAGTTTTCCAGCTACATAGCTTAACCCATCAACCGAGTTGTCCAGACAAATAAAGCCCCTTTTGTACACATATTCCTCGTTATTAGATTAACTGATTACAAAGTATAACACTAAAAAATTACAGAAGGACGAAAAAAATATATATGTATGTATGTGTAAGTGTATCACGGTTTGGAAGGTTTATTTTAGAAAAAGGCAAAAAATCAGAACAGTTAACACTTGCAAAGTGTCCGAAAAAACAGTTCACAGACCACAGACATTTTTTTAATTCTGAAAAAAAGTTTGAAATTTTTAATTAACAAAGTTTTTGTTAGTTAGTGAGCTATACTTTCATAAAAATAATGAACATTTTTTAAACGAGGAAAAATAGGCAAAACTTAATTTACCTTTTCGCCACCGTGCACGTGTTCATACGTATGTACATACTAGAAATGTTAATCTCGGGATCACGGCCTTTTTAAGGTCCCGAAAGTCCCGGGATTTTTGGCAAATAATTTAAACTGATGGCAATAATAAAAACTCCTTTTTTTGAACAGTATTAGTTATAGTTATTTTTTTATTTAATACATAATTAATATTTTTTTATAAATGTCTAGCTCATTATACAAATATCAATATATTCGCGAAACCATGGGCCAAATATAGTAAAACTGGGTTTTGAGTTTTTCACTCTGACGACGGTAATTCAAAAATGATTTAAAACATTCAGAGAAATGTGCTTAGAGAAGAAGTATTGGTGTCAAATCCTGTATAATTTAAACAGATTCAAGTTTTTAGTGCAGAAGGACTGGTAAGTATTGAAAATGTCCTTTTAAAATTTTATCCTTCAAATTTCGCAATAGTTGTTTTTGAAAAAATTACACTTGTGATCAGCAAATTAAGCCAGCAACAGTTTGATACATTTTGGCTATTTTGCTTTCGTTTATTTAATGTTTATTATTTTTCCATAAAAGTCTAGCTTATTATATATAAATCCAGATTGCAAACTTTGTGCAAAAATTATGAAAAATCTGCAAAGTTTCAGGTAAATTTTCAACTTTTTATTCAGACATTCTTAAATTCGACAATTTTGTATGGAAAAAATGCGTCATGAAGTCAGAAAAAATATTATTAAAAATCAACGCGATTTTTTAGCAACGTAAGACTTGCATATTATTACCCTAGAATTAAATGGGCTATAACTGCATACTAAAAAAAATTCTAAAAAATCTGAATAAAAAGTTGAAAATCTAGCTGAAACTTTGCATGATTTTTGCACAAAGTTTGAAATCTGGATTTATGTGGTGTTTGTTATGTAATGAGCTAGACTTTTATTAAAAAATAATAAACATTAAATAAACAAAGGAAAAATAGCCAAAATTGTTCAAAATATTGCTGGCTTAATTACCCGATCACAAGTGTATATGTTAAGGACTTATATAAACTCGATAATATCCTCGAATTTCCTCCTTCTAACTTTGTCAGCTTAAAAAATTACCTATTCGTCCTTGTGAATCCAAAAAATGTTTTTTTTTTTTAATACTAAGAAATTCACTCTTGCATTTGGTACCCTACAAGAAAATGACTTTTTTTCTGACCTCTTCACTAACACACTAAAATATACACCAATACACAGAAAAACATGTGAAAAAATAACCTTAGGAAATACAATAAGTAGAAAAGAGACCTTCTAGCACTGCTGGTAAAATCCCCATGTGAGAAAGGGACGCATAGTCACATCTACACAAAAGAACTGGTCAGGTCATATTACCCCCGAATTTCTGATGAGGAAATTGCAGCATTATTGCATCAGCACTGACCGTCAGGTGACCGGTCATTTGCCAGTAAGATTTCTTGTAGGGTACCCATATTTTTATTCTACATTGCATTGAATTTTTTAAATAATTTTTGGAATTAATCATATCTTTGAAATAACAAAGTCCTTTAAAATAAATCCTGACATCAGAGAGAAAGAATAAAAAACGCCACTTGAAATAAAAAGTAGGTTTCAAACCCATTTATTTATTATTTATTTTATGGTAGGAGAGCTTCTCAAACAATATAGAAGCAATTTGTTTCGTTTTAAGTTGTTGAAAAGTAATGAATATCTAAATTCCGGTACCTCGGGATTGTGATAACGACTTACCGAGAATTCCGGGATCAGAAAAAACTGAAAAATTAAACACCCTAGTACATACATACACACGCATACCGCTTACCACAACAACAAAAAAAAAACAATTCGCAGACACCTTGTTTTTTGCTCAGTCGCAGATAGAGGGCTGCGCAAATGGTTTTACATTTAGTTTACACTATTGCACGCTTCAGTAAATGTCGCAATGAAGCAAATGCACTTGACAACAAATGAAGTGAAACTCGTAGCTTGCTCGCAATCAAAACAAATACTATAGTGTCGCTACTGGCTATCGTTACTGCAATGACAGTATTTGTTTGCTTACTGCAAATACTTCACAATAACTTGGCACTACAGTGAGTCCAATATGACAGTATTTCAAAACTCTGGAGGAAGTGAAGTGAAGTATAGCGAAACTAGCATATGTTTTGATTACGCTTTCAAAACCATTTATGAAGCTTTCTAGTTGCAGACAGTTGCTTTGTGTTCGCTAATCAAATGTGTATTTTTAAGTTGTTACTGTAAGACAGATTCATTGGCTTTGCTGAACCGAAAACACAAAACATATATAACACATGCGAAGAGAAAAAAGTGTTCTGCTCAGTACAAGAACGAGTGAGCTTCATTTATTTTCTGCGAGCCACAGATAAGGCAACAGATCGCAGCAATCGGTTGAAATTTTACCGATTTTCATGTGTCGTTTTTGTTTTTCTTGCATTCGGTTGCGCGTGAGTAGCGAAGGTTTCGTGTGATTTCGTATATGTAGTTCCCTTGAGCGGAAAAATAGCAAGATTAGGTAAACAATGTATTAAGGAGCTAATAGGAGGTTAAATAGAGATTAATACATAATTGAACATGTATTTAATAGAGTCGTCCTTTATGCGCACATGTTTACTTGCCGACGAACAACGTGAAATGAAAATTGTCAACCGATCCACTAGTGTGTTGCGAAACGAGTTGCACCCGATTGCTGCGATCTGTTGCCTATCTGTGGCTCGATTAATAGGGATTTTACATGATTAAACTTTCACAGGCGATTAGTTGAATCAAAAGTTGAACGCGAAAGTAGGCAGCTGGCCAACTTAATTGAAAGCGATTAGCTGAAAGGCCGTTTACACCAGGCAATTGTTGCTTTCAACTAAAAGTTGCCTGAAAAATCGCCTCATGTAAATTTCCTATAAGTGACCAGTAAGCAATGGAAATATGTATGTGTCAACAGTTATTTGTGATTTCCGCGAAAAATCCACATGAGGGATATGACGGGTTAAAATGTATAACAAAAATATAAAATTCCACTATAACAAATGTCAATAAGTCTTAACTGAAAACGTGCTAAAAGTTAATTTTATGCTTATTCCGAATTGATGCTAAATTTTCTGGATTTTAGGGGGTTAGGCTGTATTGCTTGGTAAAATTTCCCTACAAGTCATTGTAAAAAAAAACCAAACCTATGTACATATACATATATGTATATGAATAAATAAAAGATGGAGTACAAGTTTGCGTAATCCTATTCGAATTCCCTCGAGGTTTTTCCCGAACTAAGGGTGTTTCGGCTACCTATTGTGCAACACCTTGCAACCTAGTTACTCGGCATAGTTCTTCCTGGGCAGGCATTGTGTCCAACTCCGGACCAAAAACCTATTTCTGCTGCCAGAGGCGACTTCATCCGAATTCCACTTCGGTTAGATGCGACACCTGCAATGGATGGAGTCACCTAAGAACCTGCTCAGGCCATAGGCCACACATGGTTTGTGGCCCCACTGCCTACAATGTATTCCTAAAATACCGCGAGCGAGACAATGGTGGATATCATTTCATCTAAGAAGGCATCCGCCCCAAGGACACCACCCTAGAATGTCTAGTCCAAGCTGTCTGGTCAGGCGGTTTAGAGCTCGAAATATTTAACGTTTTTAAATTCCGGTCACCTGCTTCTCGCCAGGTTTCGTAGGCGAAACTTATTAGCCAGGATTGTGGGTAGCTGCAGCAGCTCGCCAGTGCGACCCTTACTCACACCAGCGGTGAAGTCGTGGTGACCATCGGGGAAGCGTAATCCGGGAAAACCATAAATAAAAGGACAGTATTATCGGTCGATAACTCTCCTTTCTCCAGTAACGAAGACGATTGAGGCCCTGCTGCTCCCGTACTTCTCTAGCGCCTGACCCCAGCGAAGAATCCGCATGGCTTCCGTAAAGTGCACAGCACCACGACCAGGGCTTCGGCTCCTTAAAGAAAATTAAATTTACTTATTCTTTTTTGCCACTCAAAACAACCGTGTTAAGGAATTTTCATCAAATTTTTACTTGGCAATACTGTTAATTGCACAATGCCCAGCAGTCAGGTATAGTTGCCACGGCAATTTGAACGGCGAGGAATAAATAATGACTTCCCTGCCAGCAGAGAAATGTAAATTTTCTCGGCAGTGTGGTCTCGTACAATCCTCCGTCTACAACTACGACTACAATTTTCGTTCGTTTACGTATCTAAAAACTTAAAAAAAAAAAGTGCGGTTTTCGTACCCGGAAACGAGCAGAAAACTACTACAGCTTTCATTGATTTTCGTATCTGGAAAACGTTCTAAAGAGATGATGTTATTTAAAAGCAATAAGTGTATTTTATTTGGGCATTTGAAAGCATGTACACGTGCCACTATTTTAGTGCCGGGTTCGAATGCCGTCAGCCGCTTCTTTAATTTTCTTTGCAACTATGAAAAAGCATCTGTGAAGTGCAAAAAGAAAGCGCATGGAAGGAAAAATTCAATCAGAAAATTTTCAGGAAAACAGCCGTTTAATAACCTTTTTCGGTATTTATATGTACATACAGTTTTTGTCGCACACTTTAATGGAAAAACGGATCGTCAAAGTATCCGTAAATGGAATCGGTAAGGGGATAAAAATGCTGGGTTAATATTTGCCATTTTATTTACAAGACAAAACACATCCGGATCACATAAATAGCTGTACATACATTTTTATGTTCTGCATCAACAGGAAAATTTAAAAAAAAATTCAGCTTGTCAAAGACGTTGCTAGAAGACATCTGAGTAGTAGTAATCTTTCGAGATCAAACTTCTAAACAAAGGGGAATTAAAGGGGGTGCTACAGGGTGGCGTCCTATCTCGCTATTGTTTAACTTCTACCTTTTCCTGATCTCATACGCCTGCGACTGTTCGATACTGACGTTCATGAACGTAAAAGTATTCGGCTACCTCTCCGAACTGCCTTGCTTCTTCACTGCACGGCGCGCTCTTCCCCATGAAATCAACGGCGACCCTCTTCGGCACCTGGACAAATGAGGTCATGATACAGGTGGGTATTCACGTTGATGATATACCAATACCGACGGTGAACAACTCAAAAATCCTACGAGTTACCTTTCATAGCCCGCTTTCCTTCACCGCGCACATAACCGCATTTGTCAATAAAGTACAGAGCCGCAATAAGGCCCTCAAGTCGCTCGCCGTCAGCACCTGGGGCAAAGAAAAAGAGTCATTGCTGGCAACATGTAAGGCAATTGCCCGACCGGCTCTTAATTATTCTACGACTTTTTGTGTGCCTCGGACTAGTTGAACGGAGTGGACGAAGCTGCAGACCTGTAAAACGCCGCACTCCGGACAGCTTGACACATCGCACGCAACTTGACGTATCGCCCACACTGTACTTTCGGAATAAGCTCCGGTTTGCAAGCCAAACAGGGGTTCTGCAGGTATTCAGAGGTGACTCATTTATGGTAGTCTTTGGCTGAGCACCTACCCGCCTGCTGAATACCTCTCAGCTCATTGAATAGTTAGAACAGTTTGCAGTTAGAACAGGATTCCTCCAATGGAGTCACCCAGTAAATAAATGGTAACAAGGTCATGTCTTGCGTTACCGCTTCAATTGCCTGCCCGCCAGTATTGCCAGAAAAAAATTTCGTTTGGAGCTAAATCGGTCGGGAAAAGTAAGCTAAAAAGAGCTAAATTCTTTTTAAATCTGAGCATTTATTGGCGCAAAAGTTGCTTTTACATTTTCCGCAATTTTAACAAAATTAACGAATTTTATAAGTTTACTTATACATATAAACTAGACCATGATCTAATACTCTACAAACCAAGGATGCATTATAACGTTAATTTTAGCGTTTATCAAAAAATCAAGAGAACTTTGAGAAAAAATCGTTTATCATGCCTCTGTATCGCTCACCGATATTGCGTTTGCAGCAGCATTTTGAAAGAAAAAATTGGCCATTAATTCCAAAATATGCCAATCTCTGATAATGCATTGCCTTTCCGACGATCACGTGCAGGTTTTCCAATCCCCAGATTAGGCAGTTTTTCTTGTTAACATAGTCGCCGAAATGAAAATGCGCTTCGTCAAAAAAGGTGGTTGTCTTTCGAGTTTGCATTATTTCCCAAAGTTGTTCATGCGGAAATCGATTAATTTCGTTCCGCGAAGATATAATACAACTTTCTGTAAAGATTCCTAGCGTGAAAGAGCTTTCACTGTTTAAATAACCCGCTACAATCTGGCAGAGGCGCTCCTAATTCTTAGAACACACGAGATCACCTCAAAGCTGGTGTGGAGCTGCCTTCAGATATAAATACTTTTCGCATCCAGGAATCGGCGTTACCTCAATTTGATACCGTCGTGGGCAATGAAGTGGCAGCTATTTCCGATAGAAATGAGCTGCACAGGGATCCATAGGCCCAGGGCCCTTTATTGGTCTGCCATGGAGTTCCGTTAGGCGAAACTAGTATACTCGTATCAGGATGAAAAATGAAGTATTTCACAAGGAGAACCGAGCTGTATTTCACCTTAGTGGACACAATGTAATAATTGTTACAGGGTATTTTACTGGGCCCTACTAGGACCAGACTTCGCTTTCTAGGATGACCGTACCTAAGCACATGATCTAAATGGCATTCAGCCAAAGAACCTAGCATAGTTTCTGAGTAATACCTGGATCAAAGAAGACTTCCAAATAGACGTTTGTTACAATAGATCGTTCTCGGTTGCGGCAACTAGGTGATCTGCTTCCTCCTCTAAAGCAAATCTAATCTCATCTACTTCACTAAATATGCTCCTCTCAATACATGAATTGGTTATAGTTACCAAATCTTGTATTGAGAGAAATACCATACATATATTTAGTTGACGTAACTAAACTTCTCAGTGTAGGTTAAAGCGCTCGTCCTCGCAGAATACACGTAGGTTCTAACCCCTTTTAATAGAAGTTTGAAATAGAGATAAATTTCCACAAGTATCCTAATTATCTAAAATTCTTGGTACCAAGTTCCGCAATTTCTTCGAAGAAGCATCTATGTACCTGCCCTCTGAAAAAAGTCATCAAAATGTATTTCTCTCAACACAACTATAGCATAATAATAGTTGTGTTCATTTGGAAAAGTCAGTCAGAATTAGCCAGTAACAGAATTCAGAGAATATGGTAACTTACTCTCCTAAAGAGGGAAAATTACTAAGTTTAGCGCGAATTTGCAGAAATTTGCAAGCTTCAGTACCAGCTGGCGTCTACGGTTGCATTTCGAACATAATAGGGCAATTCATCAAAACGCGTTTATGCCTCGTAACCATGGAAACCTCGTAAACTGATTTAATTTTGTATGGAAAATCGAATTATTTTCGAGGTTTACGTAGTTACGATGCACTTACGCGTTTCCATGATTGGCCGCGCAGCTGTCATGTACGCCTGTAAATCACTGACAGGGAAATAATGGGGATTAAGACCGCACATTGCAAACTGGACGTGCACAGCGGTGATCCGTCCCATTCTGTTCCACGGTATCACGGTTGGGTGCCGCAAAAGTGGAAAGGGTAACGCCTACTAGAGCCCTTGAGACCTTGGTTCGGACACTCGAATTTTTGAAGATCTTCCAGTAGCCTTCAGGCGACTGGACTACATAGTCCCACCCACTGGACCGAGGAATCATTTCCAAACCGGGATCCGCTCATGCGGTGAATGGGTGAACGATTCGATCCTAAGGTCGTACTCCGATTCAGCAGCCTTACGGTCACGAATTGGCGAGAGTCCGTTGATACTCATTCCCCCAATATTATTTTGAATATCTGAACTCGATTCAGTCAGTATCTACGATTTTGTACGCTTCATCAGAGCTACAAATTGGTTTTGCTTCTAAGGTAAGAGAAGTGACTCGAGAAGTCTCTAATATGGCATCACAATAGGCCCATAGTGCCCAAATTAACCTCATCTAGCCTAGCCTAATAATTACTGGTAATTAAGAGAACGTCTGTTATATTAATGATGAGCTCGTCAGCATTGAAACGTGCCGCAATGTCGCATTGGCCTGTGACCCAGACAATGCGCATAAGAAACTTCCCAGAATCTGGTAAATTATATTTTTACTGCCAATTACGTTTAGTTCGAAATGTATGCTTCCCGTCATCGGGTCGCTCGAAATTATAAAATCTTGGTTATCGTTCAAAATCACCCCAAGTCACGAAAATAGAGCTTTACTGGCCAGTGATTGCACTTTTACAGCTGCACTACCATTTCTTACCTTAACCTTACCAGCGCATTTCTTGGATGGCGATGATGTCAGCTTTAGTCTTCCCGAGGACATCTACCATCTTCATCTAAACGCTGCCAACTTCTGTGAGCCCTTATACTGAATAAGTAAGTTGGAATTTCCCCATCGAAGCTCCCCCTCTCTCTGCCGTGATCCAAAGCACGCGGACTGGTTTGTTTTCTATCTCGAATTGTCAACGCTTATTGTATGTACTTATGTATATAGGGCCACGATAAAGGTGTGCCATCCGCGGACCGCTAGCCATTCGTCGAATTTGACAGCATTCACCTATTCGCTAACGTCATAAAATACTTTTTCGCACTAGGGATGTAAATTTACATTTTCAAATTGTACTTACTTGCTGAAAAAAGTATACCTAAAAGTAGATAAATGTACCTCGTAGAGTTTTCGATCTAGTTGCGATAGACTGTGTACACGGCGAAAAAGTCTCGCTAAATAACTCATGTGGACTCTGTAGGCGAGTCTGTCCTAGAGCTCTATTGATTGCTTACACGTCTCTATCGTGTTTCCCTATCCACTCATCCATAGAGAGGGTGTGAATGGAGAAGGAGGTGGTAAGTACCAGCTTAGTTACGCCGTCTTATCAGGGATAAAATCAAAACCTCCAAGTCTAGGTACTGAGTCTGTTAAACATACGGTGCCCCTAAGTGCAGCAGTTTTGCTTATAATGTCGAGATTCGCTATGTTAAGCATGATCAAAGCCAGTGGTAAAGTGGCCCTGAGGGTCCCACTGATAATGAGGGCGGCCCGTTGCACCCAATTCAAGGCTCGAGTCGTAACAGTCGTGAACGAGGAACTCGCCACGTAAAAATGCATATTTAGGGTTATAACAGTCCGGAACGTACTGATCGTCTCGTAATTCGGTTTGCTGGCTTATTAGCTTAGCAATGGTCTCATAGAGCCAGAAAATAACTTTATAAAAGAGACTCTGCCCTAATATATTGCTCCAAGTTAAAGGGCTTGACTTGCTATAGGAATGCCGCAAATTGAGGGTAGAGTCGAGTTTCGTCTTTCTAAGCAGCGAGTCCATTGTTCGCAAACCAGTTAGTCATCAGGTTGAAGTAACCTTGGATAAAATCATTGAGAGTATCCCAAAATGTATCCCTCACTAATACTGCGTATGATCTGCAAAGGTAATCACGCGACAGCCTCTAATCACCAGTTCCTCTTAACAGGCCGTTTACGGCCACAAGCCAAAGAATGGTTTAAAGGGCGCCACCATCTAGCGTGTTTACACTACGCTGGACAGTGGCACTGAGCTTAATTAGGTATTAAAAAATTGCCACTAGAAGGACATTTTTAAAAGCCCACTCGTTGTTGCGAAAGGCATCCTCAGTGAAGTCTTTATGTATGAAGGCTTCCATTGTCGTCTTCACAGGGAGCTCTCGACCGACCAACCCTTAGGGCCGTTTGCACCATGTCTAGTTAATTCTAACTCCCAGTTAAACATCTTTATCGACGTTATCGACACCCATCATATAACATGTGATCGATAAAGCAGTTAACGTGCTTAACTGAAGGATGCACCTCCAGTTAGCGTTAACTAGACGTGGTGCAAACGGCCCTTAATGTGTATGTCTGTTGAGCTCTTGGCAGGCCGTCACCAGAAATCCGGTTGGTTTCTAATATGCCGATCAATCGGCCTCTTCAGGGATTTAGGCCGTAACAAAGATAGACTGAATTGGTCTGAATCCATTCAAATGTCTGCGGTGGCTTCTCACGATGTCACGGATCCGAGTGGTCCAATTTCTAGTGTTCCATCGCGTATAGTCGGCTAAATTTGAGCAATGGCCTGGGGTTATGTAGACTTAGGAACTCAGTCGATTCTGGCTTATTGGCATGGACATGGAAGTTCAGAAAAGCCCATAAGGAAAAGTCTAGTGTGGTTGATTTACACGATTTTGGAGGGCAATTAGCGTTACCTTCGCGAGAGTTGGCAAAACAGTACATGCGGTAAGTGCCCACTGTGTGGCTCGTAACACTGTCTTGCTGGAGAGACATGCCGTCGTCTTCTTTTATATTGGTCATTTTGGGCATAAAATTCCGTTGGCGGTGATGGTCTCACCAATGACGTTTTCCAAAAAATACGGGCCAATGAGTCGCCATCCTAAAATCCACACCAAACGTTTTTTGTGCATGCATTAATACCCGGGGAATATCGGCATTAAAAAGTGCACTAAATTAGGTTAGGAAGGCGCGTACGAATGACCCATACTTCCACTCGGAGGCAGATTTGCCGACTTTGAATGCCAGGAGGAAATAAATCCTTCTAACCGAGGTTATTCCATATAGGGTTACTATCCCGGATGCAGCTCTCCAAACTATGGAAAAATTGTGATTCGAAATGCTTGACATAAGAAGTGGTGAATCGATTCCTCTTCTTCCTGGGAGCCTGTTGATGTACGCCATCGATGGAGCATTGATGCTATAGCCCAGTGCCCTCTGATCACGCTGGTAAGAGCCCTTACAGCATATTTGTTTACCCAACAAACATTTAGGTAAGAGAACGATAAGAAAGCGATTCGAATTCTAATGTTTCTCTCTAAGGTAGAAGGTTAGAGAGCGATTAGAAAACTGTTGAGAACTATAGCATTCTCTACAAAAAGGGGACTTAGTTCTCGATATCGAGAAAAAGGTTAGATATCGAATCGTATTCTAGCGTTGAATTCTAAATGTTTTCTAATGTCTAGTCTTTTTCTAATTATTCTCTCATTGAATTCTAACATACATATGTAGTTCTCTAACCTGATTTTCGATTCGATTGTACATTATAATTCTAATGTAAAATCAATTTTCGATTCGATTGAACATTATAATTCTAATGTAAAATCAAAACGTTTCTCTAACCATATTTCAGATATACATATACAAATTTCATCGAAATTGGATCACACTTAGAAACACCCGCCCACATGAGGGATGGGCGTGGCAGACACTCAGTCTTTATCATATTTTATATTTTTTCTTTTCTAAGTGCGAATAGAATTTATACAAAATATCAGCGAAATAGGAGCACAATACAATTTTTGGCCGCAGTTTATTTGAGAACGTTACACTGTGCACCGTGGCTAGGCGACTTTAACTACAAACGGGCGCTAATAAATAATCGTGTTGATAATAAAGTTTTATTATTTCGACTTATGACTTGTCATTGTGATAGTGATTTGGCATCAGTGACTAAATAATAAACAACAGGTACCTAACCATATCTTAATCTTATTATAAGCAGTGGTCGACGAAAAAGGGTGAGTCATTATCTACGGCTCACGGCTGCTATGGGAAAACAACTTTCATATTTACATACTACTTTTTAAAGAAAAAGAGTTGTACTACCACTCGCCAGGAGCTGATCCAACCAACTTCAAACAAATTTTTTTTTATAGTTTCTTTCAGATTCGGAAAATTTTTGAAATCTGGTAAAATTAGATACTTATTCCTTACATGCTATTTAATAGTTATATCAATCCATTGTCTAACTCAGATAGCGCTTTGCGCGTTCCTTGACATTTCAGCTGCGTTTAATAGTACACCATACGAAGCAAAATCCGAGGTCATGACAAAATGGATATTCCTAATATAGTAACTGCATGGATCATAAGCATGTTGAATCCAGATTTAGGGTGGTATTATCAGTACTGCAAAAAACTTGCACAAGCTGGTACAAGGGAACACTATTAATGCATATTTTAGTTGCGTTCGCCAAACTGTTCGCTTCGCCAAATTCATTCGCTTCGCAAGTGATAATACCACCTTTATAATAGCGGCACTAGTAGGAGGCGGTAGGTGTGAGCGTCTGGAAAGCTAAAGAGGCAACAAATTTAACGCTTTTGACTATGCTGATAAGCTACTCATATATATACATGCCATGAAGGTATCATTGCCTCTAGATTGCAGGTGGCCGTATAATTGACTAAGAACTACCGTTGTGAAAAAGGTCTGTCAATAAAGCGACTAAAGTTCACCATTTTCCCCTTCACCAAAAAAAAGGGTAGAAAGTTTGACTTAAGCTCTACGAGGACTTTCTCAGATTGAGTTATCGCATCGTATGTAGGGATAATGCTGAACCGAAGGCTCAACTGGAAGTCACATCTGATAACTGTTACCAACAAGTTTGTCAGAGACTTTATGGTAAAACATGGGGGCATATCTCTCAAACTGGCAATTCGGTAATTCAGCACTGTCCTGGAGGTCAACAGTAAAGCACCTATTGGTCCGTATAGCCATTACAGGAGGCATGCGCACCTACCCCTGGAAAGCACTGGAAATCATCATAGGTATACCACGTCTAGCCATCCTAATTGACAATTAGGCTTGCTGGTGCGCTTTGCAGCTCAGCAACTTAGGGAGCATAGGGCGCTTGAGGATCTCGTCATCAAACTCACAGATAAAGGCACCCAAAGTCGGTATGCATGGTCGGGGATGGCAATGCTGGAACCGGTATCACACAGGATTCAAAGCCCTCAGTGGAATTCTAGAACCCGTCACGCTAAATTTCAATCGTAAAAAATCCCTGCGTGAATATGGATTGTGCTTAAAAATATACAACGCCTGCAGGAAAACATAACATATACATAATGCTTATGATTTTATGTTGAACCCCGTCCTCTTTCGCGTTACATATTTTTAGACCCATACGCTTTTCATTTAGAGGTTTTTAGCGAGAGAAATTTAGAGTATGTAAATTTTGTTACACATTTCCAATCACGTCTGTTTAACAGTACAAAAATACGACGGGAATATTCCATGCCTGATTTTGAAGTTAACCTTCTCCAATACGTTAATCTCTGTTCAAACTGGAAGAACTTTTCGAGGCCAAAGAAAGTTTTAAACAAGGCGAATCATTCTATTACCTCATCCTATGTCTACGTGCTGAAATAACTTGCCACCATCCACCGGGGGGCTCTTTTGACTATGCCTTTGAAGCATATGCTCGCCCACACCGTGTACGTATGTAAGCCAGGCTCCCGCATTCGCTCGGTCTCTTCGTATGTCGCCAAAATATTGATTCTGCTTCTGAGAGATCTACTATATAATTTATGTAAATCCATCGATATGCTCTTATTGAGCCTCGATACACTACATCTTTTCCAACAGTATTTCAGAAAAACACAAATGTATTTCAGAAAAGGGCAAATGTATTTCAGAAAAGTTCCAATGATTCTCAGAAAAACGCAAATGTATTTCAGAAAAGGCCAAATGTATTTCAGAAAAATATTTTTAGAATACAGTTGTGCTTTTCTGAAATTCATTTGTGTTTTTCTGAAATACATTTGCCCTTTTCTGAAATATTTTTGGTTTTTTTTTAAATTTGATTTGGCTTTTTCTGAAATACATTTGGTATTTTCTGAAATACATTTGTGCTTTTCTGAAATACATTTGCGGTTTTCTGAAATTCACTTTGCCTTTTTCTGAAATACTGTTTGAAAAGGTATAGTCTTTTCAGACCGTCTGATACCGGTTTTTCAAAGGTGAAAGGGGAAGAAAGTAGTAGTTTATCTCGGCAATTTCAGATGCCGAAAAATGCGATATGACTTCGGTCTGAAACACACACATAGAAGAATATCTTACTAACACAACTACATACATACTTACATATATACCGTATATGTACGCAAGTTGTATTTTCGGGTGTTACGTCTCATTAATTCCACTTGAAAATGTGTTATTACTTGTTTCACATTTAATGCGCGGAGAATGAGTAGGAGCCAAATTACCTCCTAGCAACAAAAACAGCAGGCAGTATTATTTCGAAGTTGTACACGACTTTGTTTCCTTCGGAGCCAGCAAGCACACGTTAGTCAGAGATCTGACGAAGCATAATTCTTGCCCACAGTTGCTTAGTTAGGCTTAGCATGGCTTTTTAAACGAACAGAAATCAACCTTAACGAATCTCTGACTTTTTCTGGGTTAAAATGTCGTCACAGGCAACGCTTTAAAATGATACTAAAAATGTTTGTTTTGTGTCTCCGAAAAATTGTCTTTGAAGTGCAGAATACGCTTATGATTCAAAATAATTCAAATCGGCAAACATAAATGTGTGATTAATATCAGCTAAAGTGTGGTTAATATCACCAAATCATTGTTGAAAATATCAACAATGGCATTGATAATAATAAACAAAAATCACTTTGATTCCTTTTCAAGTTTGAATTAGGTAATATTAGCGAATTTTTGGTTGATTTTTTTCTCAGTTACTGCACTAGATTGGTAGAACTACAAGGAGGAATTCTAAGAAACTTCATTTTGGCTAAAATGAACTATAAAAGGGCTGATATAAGTACAATTGTACCTACTTTTCCATCGCTGGTAGGTACCGGGACATGAGCCTTTTCAT
>NW_016160247.1:17116-23388 GCF_001687245.7 Rhagoletis zephyria | reverse complement strand
AATAATAGTGCATCCAGCCGTGATAGTCATAATTCCGATCAGGAGGAGGATATTCAAACCATCGATGACAGCAGCAATGATGTTACCAGCGCTGACAATGGCCCTAGCGGTAATAATGGTGATGATAATGGCGGCATACCTGAAAAATTTGCGCGTCCCGGCTGTGTTGTTGCCATGGAGAATGTACCTTACAAGGCTGAACTTAATGACATATTGAAATTTTTCGCTGGTTTCGATCTTACACCCGATGACATTATAAGGCGATTCAATGATGATGGTACAGCGACGGGTGATGCACGTGTGGCATTTTCAACACCATCTATGGCACGTACAGCATACAATTCACGACGAAGAAAACAGATTTTTAATCGGACCATACGTTTGGCATTGCTTTAGGATAGTGTGTAGAAAGAAGAGGGTAGTTGTGGTTGTTTGTATATAGCGGGTGGGATCTACATATACATATGTACATATTTTAATGTATTTAAAACATTCATACATATACGTATGTATTAACTTATATGTTAAGAATTTAGTTGAAGGACGTCCTATTTGAGAATTCGTTTCAAAAACGCCCTATCTCAGCTGCCGATTCGGAAACGCCCTATATCAGCACATTTTCAATACAATTTGAAGTGAGATAGGGCGTTTTTGAACCGAATTCTGAGGTACGTCGATCAACCACTCAGCAGTCGATATCGTCCCCCTTATGCCAGAGGCATGGATGTGTAAATTTACCAATTTTGAGTTATTGGGTTGACTTGGATGTTTTATGTTACACCAAAACCCAGAATACTAGTTAAGTACTAGGTTAAGATCTTCATTTAGTTAATGTTTAAAATATTTGTATTTTGTAAATACGAAAATACGCTGTATGAATGAGTTGATATCCAGAGCTATCACTGAATCCATCGTAGTCAGATTTTTCGTGAAATCTACGAAAATGCAATCACTGGATCCGAATCGTTACGAACGTATGCATTCATAGTTCGTTCGTAGCTATTCGGATTCAGTGATCGTATTTTCGTGGATTTCCCGACAATCGGAGGACGATAGATTCAACGATAGCCCAGATTATATTATTGGGAGTGGCATACCAAACTTTTCACACATTTTTATACATACATATACTTATATACTAAGCTATTTATATTGCATTTGAATAAAAAATTTCATTTCTATTTAATTAAGACAGCTCAAAAACTACTTAGGGCCGTTTTCGCGGTGTAGAGTTAACTCTAATTTGGCCGATAATTTTTGTATTTAAAATCGAGAGCTAACTGCCGAATAAGAGTTAACTATCCACTGTGAAAATGCATACATTTTTTTTTTTATGACAATGATGTTTTCATAGGGGTATTCAGACCTCTCAAGCTCAAGCTCTTAACTTTAATTTTCTTAAATTGATCATCTTAATAGTATCTTCAAAAAAAAAATAAAAATTATTAGAATAACACATACATACATACATATGTACATAGTACAATATTTTATATCACTTATTGCCACTTACGAATTATGTATGTACTTTAATATTTAGAGTTTTACACTTAAGTTCTATCTAATCGTAAATCACATAAAAAAAATCATACTTACATACATACATACTTATGTAAATAAGTCATATATTCTCAGTGTTCCACATTAAGTTTTTAATAAATAATAAATTGATACTATTTTACCATACACTTATTCGAAGTATCTAATTGGAGTTTTATAGCTGGTTCAATGCTGACTTGAAGCAGCACCAAAAATTGGAGGTACTACACTACTCAGAAATACGGCGTGTGGAAGACAGCGCTCGTTATTTTTTTTTTTTTGTCTTAGCGGCGCTACTAAGCCCCGCCTAAGTCGGTTTGCCCATCAATCGTTGTCGTCAAGCTCAGCTAACGGTAGCCCCAGAAAACGAGGCGTTTCGACGGAGTTGGACCAGAGGGAGAAGGAGATATCGAGGTGGAGTATGCATAAATAGCTGTTTATGCGGTTATCGCGTGGCAGTCGAACCTCTGCATGACAAAGATGAAGATATCGCGTGTGTTGTCAATTGCAAGCAAATTGGTCTTCAGCTTCCTCTTCATCATCATTTTCAGCGTTGCTTCCACTCTGTTTTTAACTTAAACGCCGTTGATGACGTCGTTGGGTCGTGTGGTTGCTCTATGTAAGTCTCTTCCTCAAACAAGGGCCTGTTGAGGTGCTCCCGTCTGTAGCACACCGCCAGAATCTGCTTGCATAGCGTAATGTTGTGCTCACTTACTGGGAGCATTTGGGTATCGCTATGAAAGTGATGTTCAGAAGCCACCACGTGGCTGTCCGGAGTGCTGTGTTTTGAAACGTCTGTAGTTTCATCCATTGCGTCCTGCTAGTCCCCGGCTATCACACGGCCGTCGCATAGTTTGGAACCGGCTGGAAAATCGCTTTGTATGGTGCCAACAACATTTCTTGGTCTTAGCCCCAAAGGCTACCCGATAGATAGATTTGAAGACTTTGTTGGGGCTCTGTTCTTTATTAACAATTGCGGTTATGTGGATAAAGAGAGCATGTTGTCGAAGAGGTTTCCAAGAGTTTTTAAGTTGCTCACCGTCGGAATTTGCTCGCCATCGACGCGAATACTAAGCTGTAGCCTGACGTGTTTCGTCCAGGCGATGAAAAGTTTTCCTGCGGATTTCGTAGGGCAGAGATTTAATCTCCTTGCAGTGACGAAGCGAGAACATTCGGAGAGGTAACCGTTTAGCTTTGAACATAGGCCATAAATTCTATTGCCGCACGCCATTATCGAACGCACTGTTGCCGATTGCTCTAAGGAAGATAGAAAGCCTTAATATATTCGAGTAGCTTGGAGTGGCATACGGTGTCAAACTCTTTTGACAAATTCATCGCTGCTAGGGTTGTTCTCTTACAGTGTCGGTTTCGGTTAAAGCCACGGGTTATCTGAGTGTTTACTGCGTTAATTACTGCAGTGGTGGTGTACTCTTCATGGCAGGTTTTCCTGGTTTTAGCAGTGGAACCACTTTCCCCGATTTCCACACGACGTGAATGATAAGTTCCGTCAGCTCTACTGGTTTTGTGTCCCTTTTAAGCCCTTAAACTCACACGATCTACGAATAAATCCAGCAAAGCAATTAATGATTTTTGGTGAACGTTGAAATACTGAAAATATGGTGGCAAGAACTGAAGTCCGGTAAGTTAGTACTAGAACAGGGTACTTGAAGTTAAAGAACTTTTGTTACAAAAAAGTGTATTCTCTAAATATCGATGTACAACATCTTAAAATCCGACAGTAAATGCCGAAGACATAATGGCGTAAAATGTAAAAAGGCAATACCTTCGTTCGGCAAAAAAAATTCGAATTGCGTCGCAAAAATACTTTAGGCTCAGGAAATAGAGAAGTCTTTTCTAGAGAGCTGTCAATTAACCTGAAATGGGTACAACTGACCTGTCCTCTTTGGAATCACCCTGGCTCTGATCATGCTTAACATAGCATCTTTCGACATCGTAAGTGAGATTGCTGCAGCTAGAGCTGCAGTCAGACTTAGGGGCACCGGATGTTTAAAGGACTCAAGGTCTATAGTAAGGGAACTTTTCTTTATTCTGATAACACGGATCACTACGTGACTAGGCTGGCACGAATTATCCCTTTTGCCACTCACACCTCTCTAGGGATGAGTTGATAGGGGATCTGGTTTACACGGCCAAATCGAAGCTTGACGAAAGGGTCGATGGTCGCGCCGTGAAACTCACCATCACTATTCAATTCATTTCAGACCACTTTAGTGGATTTATGGCGGAGGTTGCTGCTATTAAGGAAGCAGCCGATTGGTTGCTGTTGGGCGCGCTGGATCGAAGGAAGGTTACATTTACTCTAGACAATCAGGCGGCAACCAAAGTCTAGGACTCACTTACGGTACGCTCAAAGCTTGTTGGATAATGCCTTAACTTGCATTCGATTGCGTGGAACTATTATCGTGTTAGACTTGTATGGGTGCTAGGCCACAGTGATATCGCAGGGAAATGTGCTGCGGACGAACTGACCAGAGACGCCACCCCTGAGGGAATATCGAAAAGAAAAGATAGAGGTGCGGGCTCCATTGACTACTTGTGTACTTTTTTTGGAAAGATGAGACTCGGGTCAACTCAGCGAACGCTGGGGAAAAATCGGAGCTTGCGCTACTGCAAGATCCTTCTTGTCGAGGATGGACCGGGACGATCTAGGTCTACTGATTGGCCACTGTACTATCGGCATTCACGCAAGCAGGGCTCGAATACGAGACGAGCAGTACGTTCACGACTGTCACTACGGCTTAGGCACTTGGGTTCGGACTTTTTGACTAGTCTCGCATCGATTGCTCTTTCTCAGGCATTTGTGTTTTTTCGTGAAGGTGACGCTTCGAGGTGGCAGCCTGGAGTCGTAATTGATCTGCTTGCTGCGAAGTTATAAGGTGTCTCCACAGCGTATTGCTGTGCTACTGGAGCAGTTAGTTTCCCACTGGCCAATCGTCTTGTATGTCACGAGTAATGTTCCACATCCCAAGAGCTTCCGGGAAGCGAGTCGGCAAGATGGATACCATAAACTTTGTGGCCCCCTGTAGCTAAAGTCATTTGGCATCATCCTCCTACACGGCCATGGCAAATCATATTTATAGCTGCCATCCATGAAACGAAGTTGCACAGCCACTCAACATTGTTGAGTTGCGTCGCCTACAATGCGCTCCGTAAAGAGCGCGAGCGAGACAGCGCTCATCCTGTACCACACGGCAAAGTATCGTCTTATCGAAGGGACCTTAATTTAGAGATTCGACAACTGGTAAACCCTCATAGCGGTAAAAGTGGTATAAGCATTGGAAGACCTACAACTTCGCCTCTGGTGTGAGTAAGGTCTGGGCAACCGTGAGTTCCCTGTCTAATCGGACGATACATGCCGACAGAGTGGAAATCTTATACTATGGTTACGCCACATTGCGGCTTTCGGCAAATAAAGCCAATCGTCGAGCGATCAGAAGGCTGCACAAACTGCCCAAAACCAGGTGGCCATCGGGGAAAGCGTTCCGCAAAGTTTATGCGGAAACATTAGGGTCCGGCGGGAGTAGTTTATCTCACCAAGTTTACCAATTTGTCAATGGCCACTCTCATCATTCCCGATGTTTGGATACCAGGTAGAGGGGTCCCACTCCTAAACCAGGGAAACCAGCAAATAAAGGACAGTCCTACCGACAGATAACGCTCCTTTCCCCGGTGGCGAAGACACTTGAGGCCTTACTACTCCCGCATTTCACGTACAACTTCACCAAGCATCATCAACGAAGCATCAACAAAGTGCACCGCACAAAACAACAGCAATTAGCGGCATAAACACTCAAATGACTCGTCATTTCGCGCTTCTAGAAGATAATGAGACTTTCTCTCTGACACAGGGACACAGACAGTGTGGTAGGCGAATTATAGTGAAAGAAGTTCTGCGCAAATATTAGCCCCCTTCTTCGGTAACACAGAAAGGAGAATTCTACTTAGTGAGGGTTATAATACCTAAGTGCGGAGTTTCCACTGTTAACTTGCACTTAGCAGTTCACTTACTGGCTTTTGTATAGCGAAAAGAACTACTGACAATGGGTGAAAAAATTGTGATCCGACGAGGGGGCGTGGCACCTCCCATAGGCGTGAAATTTTTAAACAGCCATAACTTCGGAACCATAAGTCACATGAACTTGAAATTTGGTATGCGGCCATTTCTATGGTAGGTGCCTATAATAGGGTATATATAAATAAGTGTGGAAAAGTGGGCGTGTTGTACAAACTTGGGCGTTATTGTGGGATGCTCCATACAAATTGTACGGGCATGAGGATTTTTGACAGTTGTTTGGCGCATGACGGCAGCAACGATGCCAACTTGCAGACTCTTTATCCTATTAAGGGATTTGCGGGGAATTCGACTCGTTGCGGGGAATCGGGCAATGGCTAACTAATTTTGTTGGGCCAAACTGCTGTAAAATTAGTATCGCTATACACAAAAGTTTTAGGTAATTGTCGTTATACATAAAAGTTGCGATCCCGTACGAGTCCGGACTAGTCAGAAATAGTCAGAATCAGTCAGATTTTACTGGAAATCGATCGCGTACTCGGTTCTCCGACTATTGCGAGGACAAAAAAGAGAGTAAATACGGTTCTCTCTCTATCAGAAGTTACCAGTTTTAGTCCGAGAATAGGTTTGTTCGTCGAAANCGACTATTGCGAGGACAAAAAAGAGAGTAAATACGGTTCTCTCTCTATCAGAAGTTACC